>NC_133506.1:124100000-124172500 GCF_049354715.1 Callithrix jacchus
AGAGCGGCTGATAATCCCTCAGGTTGTCATCAAAGATGCATGAGAGACCAGGCACAGAGGCTCATGCCTGTCATCCCAGCACTTTGGGAGGCTGAGGCAGGAGGATTGCTTGAGCCCAGGAGTTCTGGACCAGCCTGGGCAACACAGGGAGAGCCCATCTCTACAAAAAGCCTTAAAAAATTAGCTAGGCCTGGTGGCAAGTGCCTGTAATCTCAGCTACTTGGGAAGCTGAGGTGGGAGGATCGCCAGGAATTCAAGGCTGTAGTGAGCTATGATCACCACTGCACTTTAGCCTGGGTGACTAAAGTGCAGTGACTTTAGAGCGAGTTCCTGTCTCTAAGAGAGAAAAATGAATGAGGCTTCATGGGTCTCCCATCCTAGGAGTCAAAGTTTGACACAAATGACCCTCGAGAGTGGGATTCTTCTGGCCGCAGCCTGCAGGAGAGGGAGGGGCTTCTCTTTCTTTCAGCTGGAGATTTTCCACAGAGAATTCCAACCCTCACTCAAAGCCAGCAGTGACAGAGCCTTGCCTCCCTCCTCCCAGCCTCCTCATCCCTGGTCCCCATAAGCTCACAGTAGCCAGGATAGCTGCACAAGGGCCCCACAGTCACCCAGGGTAGCACAGACAGGAAAGAGCCTTCTCTCTCATGGGTCCCCACCTTGGCCCACATATCCTGCTACCCCCACACTCCAATCTGGCTTTCCAAAAAGGAAGGCACCGTTCTCCAAGCCCCTCTGCCTTCTCCGACACAGGTCCCTGAATGCTAACAAGAAACCCCCAGCTGCCTCTCTTTAGGGATCTGTGAGCCTAGAACTCCCTCTTCTGGTGAAGCGTGAAGAGGTGTCTGCGGCCCAGAGGGGAGGGCCGGCCTCAAGCTGGGGTGTGTGAGGTGCGAGGTGTCCCGGGTCCCCTGCTCCATTTAGTCTCCTCAGCTCATGAGTCCTTGGCCTGCACAGACTCCTTAGTGATCCTTCTTCTTTTCTTCCCGAGCACATAAGCAGGAAGCAGCACTGCCTTCTCTCAGACTCAACGACCTCACCCTGTTAGTGGGCCACTGTATTAGTCCATTCTCACACTGCTATGAAGAACCACCTGCCACTGGGTAATTTATTTAAAAAGAGGTTTAATTGCCAGGCGCTGTGGCTGACACCTGTAATCCCAGCTGTTAGGGAGGCAGAGGCCGGAGGATAGCTTGAGCCCAGAAATTCGAGACCTGCCCAGGCAATATAGTGAGACCCCGTTCTCTTAAAAATAAATGAATAAATAACTGAAAATAATTTTTAAAAGAGGTTTAATTGACTCACAATTACACCTGGCTGGAGAGGCCTCAGGAAACTTACAATCACGGCAGAAGGCAAAGGAGAAGCAAGTGTCTTCTTCACAAAGCAGCAGGAAAGAGAGAGCTCGAGGAAATGCCAAACACTTATAAAACGTGATAAAAAATCAGGTCTCGTGAAACTCATTCACTATCATGAGAACAGCATGGGGGAAACCGCCCCCAAGATCCAGTCACTTCCCACCAGGTCCCTCCCTCAACATGTGGGGATTATAATTCCAGATGAGATTTGGGTGGGGACACAGAGCCGAACCATATCAGGCTAGAAGGCCTCAAAAATCTAGGAAAACTTCTACCTAAGAGAGAGCAAACAGGGAAATCCCAGGAGCAACATGATGAATGGTTTCTGTGTTACTCAACTAAGGACCTTCTTGTTCTCCCACCCTACCTCTGCCATCCCAGGATGTCTGCCTCCCGCCCCCCTGCAGACATCCCAGCCTGCAACAACAGCCCATGCCCAAGGAGGGAAGAAGCCTTGCCTTTGAAGTTTCAAGTCCTGCTTATTACACTAACATTTGAACTGCATAAGGAGCTAAGTGGAGACTGTTCTTGTCACTGATAGTACCTGGGGGATCTGTATTATCTAAAAGTGACCAGAAAATTTATGGGACTTCTCAGAGCTTTCATCCAGGGTTAGGAAAACAAATAACTTGCAGCATAGGTTTAAAGGAAGCACTGTGGGGGAAAAACAAAGCTGTTTTCTTCTTGCACCATATACAGTTCTGAGCAGGCAGCATAATTATATTCATATTATCTCATTCTATAGGCTTCTGGGCAGCTCTGTGAAGAAGGTTTCTCCCAGTTCACAGATGAGGAAATTAAGAAGCTGCTCTAAACTAGAAGGGGATAGGGCAGGACTCCCACAGCCCACAACCCTGTACTCCACAAGCAGGGACTAGATCCAATGTCCCCATCTTGCTCCCCCAGCAATGATAGCACATCCATGAGGGAATCAACTTTACTCCCAGGACCTCACTTGGTGTTTGACATCTAGCTGGTGTTCAGCCTGAATGAGTGAAAAGCACCCAACAGTGGAATAGAGCGTAGCTACATTTTATAAGCATTTATCAAATACTGACCAAACAGAAACTAATTGGTCACGCCTGTCTTCTCTTGCCCCACCTCTTGCTTTATGTGTTATGTTATATTATGTTAGATATTACCTTACGTTACATTACATTATGTTATATTAGTGTAACCCATTCTCCCCAAGACTGTGTAATAATTCTACTGTGGGAGAGACCAAGTGTCCACCAATCCACTCTCCCCATCTTCCTTCCTAGTATTTGAACCTCTAGAAGTTTAGCTGTTCACAAATTGGCCTAACTGAAGACTACATTTTCCAGGCTCCCTTGCAGCTAGGTGTGATCATGTGACCAACAGCCAACCAATAGGATGTGAATGGAAATGACACATGCTACTTCCTGGTTGTGAACTTAAGATGAAGCCACTTTCCCACCATTGCTTCCTTTTCAGTTATCCTCCTGGGCATGGGCATGGGTGTGGGGGTGGTGAACTAGCTTCATTCACTACCTCAAGGCACTGGACATAGAAATCACCTGGGAAAGGCTCTAAAAAACAACCCACTTTCACAGCTCTGTGTGTGTGGCCTGGACAGCAGGATCTTTTCCCAATGGATTCTCATGTCCAGACAAGATAGAGAATCATCATACTTGTGACCAGGGGATGGGTGGAGCAATAAAATTTAAAAAATATTGGTCCCTGGATTTCTTTTCTCTTCCCTGGTCTCCATTCACTCCCAGCCCATGACCTGGACCACCCTACTGCCTTTAGGCAACTCAGTGTTATAGAAAGAAACTCGTTCATGTTTGAACCACTTCCTTCCTTCTGAGATCTATTTATTACTAACTTTAGCCTGGACTTTATTTAATCCAACCAGTGGATTCTGGAACCTTTTGTCATTGATGCTGTATCCATGTGGATCTCAGTTTCCACGTGGGCTTAGTTTCTCTTTAGGACCCTGGGGGCTTAGGAGAGGAACACTTAATGATATTCAAACCTAGAGTTGAGATTCTCCTTATTTCTTGGCATTGGCTGGTAGCACACTAAGGGTGTAGATTGCTTTGCCATTCATCTTATTTTAGAGCAGGGTTGCAAATAAAGGCATCAGATTTACAGCTCACTCACTCTTCCAAGAAAGGCCCAGACTCTTTCATTTACATTCTGAGAGAAAATTTTTCTTAGCCCTTTGTGAGTGACTCTTGTGAGCCCAATGGAACAGAATCAGTAAAATCTAAAATGAGCAACGGTCTTTAAGTGTTGAAACATCTGTGTTTTCCCTACAGCGATTAGCAATTCTAGGTTTCGGCCACACGCCCACCCAACATTCATTTGTAGAAGTGTGCAGAGATGAGTCAGCAACCCCAAAATTTATGGGCTAAATAAGTTGTCAGAGGTTAAAAGCAAGTCAGGGGCTCTTATCTACTAATTGAATTCTGAGGAAGTTGAGGGCTAAAGGAGCGGGATATAATGAGTGGTTTGGCAAACCACTTGATTTTTTTTTCTCCTGTGAGGACTTCCCATGCAACTTTTAAGAACTATTTTATTCACCACATAGCCCTTAATCTCAACCCACTGTCCAATCCAATTATGATCCCAGCAGGGCCCTTTGGGGCAATGCTTCAGAGCATGGGCAGAAACCAGGGACAAGTGTATAATCTGTAATCTCTAGTGCAGGGTTTCTCAGCAGTGGCACCACTCACGTTCTGAACTGATAACCTTTTGTTGTGGCGGCTTCTGTGCATTGTAGGATACTCAGCAGCATCCCCGGTCTTTACCTACTAGACGCCAATAGCAACCCCCACCCACTGCCCCAGTCTTGACAACAAAAATGTCTCCAAACACTGGCCAGCATTCCCTGGGGGACAAAATTAACCTGATTGAGAAACACTGTCCCAGATGAATTCCATGAGACAAGGAGTCCTACTCACAACAACATCCCCAGGACCTAGCATAGTGTCTGGCACATAGTAGGGACTCAGTAAACACTTGTTGAGTGAGTAACTAGGAGAGGAGGTGGGAGGAGCACCCCAAAGCCCAAACCTCTAGAATTTCCCACTGGCCTGGTACAGCACAAATGAAAATGAGTGCTCAGAGCTCCTACTACGGGAAGCACATGGGCTTATGGCCAAGTTGCAGCAGCTCAGGATCCACCAGCATGTCCATGCCAAGGCCAGGCTCCCATGGGAGCTCCCAGCCCATGACCATGCACCATGGTGGTATGAATGCAGGTCCATTCCCAGAGATGCAGGCCCTCTCCAGCAATGAGTTTGGCTCAAGGACACCCCATCAGCCTGTTCAGACCTTTCTTGGAACTGCACTGCCATCTAAGACTCTCCCTGCCCAGAGGTCAGACTTGTTGCATGGTCTGGACTGGGCACACCCCCTCAACAACCGAACTCCCCCCAACACTCAACTTCAACTTTCTCCAGCTCCTGCCCTTCCTTGATCTTCCACAGGTGTTTTCCCCAACAAATCTCTTGTCCATCCAATCTTACCTTGGTGTCTGCTTCTTGAAGCACCTGAGCCAACACACCTGGCATTTTAGGACCGCGCCTGCTCCCAGATCTCTCTCCATTCATGTGAGATGCCATGCCCTGGGGCATCCCCTGGGGAGCTCTACTGATGAAAGCATTGTGCGTAAACCAATTTAGACAAGGAGAGAGCTCTTGGAAGGGATTCGGTGTCCCTTTGTCCAGAAGAATGAAGACGTGAGTTTAACTGATAAATAATAGCTCATAAATCATTAACAAAATCAGACACACACTAACATTCCAAGAAACTTAAAGTTAACCTTTTATTGGTTTTAAGGCAGCAGGGAAAGTCTTCTGGTCCACATGCTTCTCTTCTGCCCAAGGGAGGGAGGATCAGGAGGAGGAGAAAGAGTTGGCCCCTGGTAACCAGCCAGAGCATTCTTTGCCACAGTCCACCCATCTTGTCTCCCTAACCCTCAGATATCACTGAAACACACTTTGATTCTCGAGCAAGTGTGTTCTGTGGCTCATTCCATGGCATCTGCCAGAACATCCTCCTGGTCCAGAGCCCCCAGCTCAGCCTGCCTTTCCCTCAGCCAGGCTCTCCCAAGGGCAGATGACCTCCTTTTCTGTGGCCAGGTCACCCGACTCTCCTGTCCCAGCATCCTCTGAGTCCATCAAGCAGGTCCCACTCCCCGTGGGCACATCCATTTTGATCTGGAAAAAGCTTCATGTACAAGAGGAAATCCAGTCATGTAGGAGCAGGCGGGACAGCACCTCCCCACATAATCCTGACATCCCCAAAGATGAACACATCAGGTGCATTTGCCAAAGACTGTGGTGGGGGCAGGGATAGCTCAGGGGTAGAACATTTGACTGCAAAGGCTGTGTGTGCTGTGATTGGCTCGGTGGAATCTTTTTATTGGGAATTCATATTTTCCTTTTGAATGAAAGATAATTCTAAAGGTGTTTTATTTTCATTTTTGAGGAGCTTGGATTTTTATGGTTTTGATGGATTTAAGAGGTCCCTTTAGGGCATTCCAGGACTTAGTCATCAACTCCTTTAAACTGCCTTCTTTGGGCTGGGTGCAGTGGCTCACATTTGTAATCCCAGCCCTTTAATAGGCCAAGGTGAGTGGATCACTTGATGTCAAGAGTTTAAGACCAGCCTGGCCAACAACCTGCGAGGCTGAAGCAACAGAATCACTGGAACCCAGGAGGTGGAGGCTGCAGTGAGCCAAGATTGCACCACTGCACTCCAGCCTGGGCAGCCGAGCAAAACTCTAAGAGATTGAGACCATCCTGGCTAACACAGGGAAATCCTGTCTCTATTAAAAATACAAAAAATTAGCCAGGCATGGTGGCATGTGCCTGTAATCACAGCTACTTGAGAGGCTGAGGCACCAGAATCATTTGAACCTGGGAGGCGGAGGTTGCAGTGAGCCGAGATCACGCCACTGCACTTCAACCTGGGTGACAGAGTGAGACTCTGTCTCAAAAAAATAAGAAAACAAAACAAAACACCTTCTGAGGAAGTAGTGGCCCTTGAGAAAAGAGCTTTTTAAGTCCCAAGCCCATGTATGAAGCATAACAGCCACTCCAAAGCTGGAATATTCCCTCCACAGGGCTAGCTGGGAAAAATCAATAGACATACTCACACTGGATCCTGAACCCTCTCCTAAGGCAACCTGCTCCTCCCTCTCCCCCTGAGTAATACCGGCAGGAGGGATAACAACCCCTGACGAGCTGTCCCCATGCACAACGCACAGCAGAGGCCACGTTCCTCGGGTACCCATGGCAACCTAAGACCTCTGCATGGTGCGTTCTTCTCCAAGCCCAGGCAGGGCCAAACACAGGAGCATGCTGATTGGTGCAGGGGTGTTCCTGACTGTCTCCCCCAAAACTCAGTGAGAGTGGGAGCTGATTCTCTGTGTGGCATCACTTGCAAGTTTTCTTTCTGCTCTGATCCAGGCATTATAAAGTACTCCTCAGAGCCTTAGTTCTGCACCTGCTCAGCTGTTTCCGGGAACTTGGGGTTCTCAGAGATCACGCTTGCCGGACTAACCAAAATGAAGTTTAGAGAGGTCACCCTTCAGGCAAAGGCTAGGCACTTTCATTTTCACAGAAATGACTGCCAGATCAAGCCTCCCTGAAAGTCCCTTTACGAGACTGTGCTGAGGGGATGCAGAGGAGGGTGGGGAGGTTTTCTTAAGAGCAGGGTGAAGGGAGGCAAGGGCATTTATGGTGAGGGAGGGGGTGGAGCACCCGGAACCATGCCCAGGGCATCCCACCACCTGCAGGTCCCACTGCTGCCACCAATCTTTTCTGCTCTTTATAAGTGCAATGGATTTCTTAGACTAATAAGGGTCTTGGGATGAGACAAGGTGAGTGGAAGAACATATAAGGGAAAAAAGATTTGGAAAAGCGGAAGAGATCTGGAAGGTGAAAAAGAAGGACACGTCTTCCCTTTCCTTCTCAGGAAGAGAGTGGAGGACAAGACTGAGTTTCTGAAGACCTCCCAGTGCCCAAGGGATTTGAGTGGGCTGCCTGGGGTGTCTGCTGTCCAGGGCCCTGCTCCCCTACCCCAGTCCCCGGCCCAAAGTATGCACGTTCACGTGCAGAGCCCCACACATGCACAGCCACTCATGCATATGGCACGTCCCCTTTGAATTCTTACTTTGGAACTCTCTTGGATTTCAGTCGTGGCAGCTGCTGGCCCACGTCCCCCAAGGGCTGCACTCTCCCGTGGGACACAGCTGGGCACTTGGGTGAGAGCCTGGCAAAGACGGGTGAGGCCAGACAGCCTCGTCTCAGAAACCTGCTGAAGGACAGAGCCATGCGGGCCTTAGGAGGGGCCCTGGGCCGGCTGCGAGGCCAGGAGGCGTCGAGGGAAGTGTCACTGCTCTCGGTGACAGAGGACCCACAGGGGACCATGGACCCGCTGCACTCCCCCTTCTGCTCCAAGCCCGAGGAGCTCTCCAAGGCCACTCTGATGGGTGAGGGGCAGATGGTGCTGCTGGGTCGCCGGATGAAGCGGCTGGGCGAGGCGAAAGGCTTCCTGGGGGAGCGGCAGGAGGAGGAGAAGGGGCTAGAAGGAGACGGGGGCACGCAGGTCCCGGTGTACACAGTCAGATGGGGGCTGGGAGCCATGTGCTGGCCCGGCTGTAGAGAAAGAAAGGAGAGACCTCAGTGGTGAGCTGCAGGGCCCCTGGGCTGTCCTTTGCTCACTTCGTCCCCTTCTAGCGACAAGAGTTCGGGCCTGGTATGGCTGCCTCCTGGGGAGCTGGGAACGGTGCCCAAAGCTACCTATGACAATGGCACAGCTTCACAGAGGCAGGGGACCTGCCTGTCACCCAGCCCTGGTAACAGTTCCGGGGGCTTAGCAGTTGCATCCCGGGACATGAACTGATCTTCTTCCAGGCCAAGGATGCTGGAGTGTGGCCAGACTGCATTCCCAGTCACTCCTCAACTCCAGTCCCCAGATGAGCAAGGCAGAGTACCTGCCACAGCCCATGCCCTGCCTTCTTCATCCTCTGTCCCCTTTTAGCAGATAAGAGAGGTGACAGAAGAAGTCCCAGCTGGTGCCTTCCTGACTGCTCCAGGCCTGAGGACACTCCTTGCACTGTCCTGCCCAGTGTCCACAGTGACAATCCTTTTGAGGTGGTCTAGGCCCAGCACCCTCCCAAACCTCCCCTCGGGCAGAGCCTGGGTGGCCAGGAAGAAAGGTTGAATGTGGAACCAGGCCAGGCCAGGGAGAAGGTGACAGCAATGAATGGCGAGGCGGTGTTCCATGGAGGAAGAGGAAGTATCTCAGCCTTCCTGGGCCACCATGGCCCCAGTCCCCAGAGCATAGGGCAGGAGGGGCAAATCTGGCATTTCCAGCCCAAAGGAGCCTAAAGCCAACAAAAGGAAATGAAAATTGGAATTTTCAGTGACCGTCTGCTGTCACCCCCCCCTTCCCGAGGCAGGACACACTGGCCTACTGCCTGGTTTTGCTGGGTTCCCTCCTAAAGGCCTGCTGTGGCCCAAACTACATTAAGGCCTGGCATGAGGCTAGGCGCAGTGGCTCAGAGCCGTAATCCCAGCACTTAGGGAGGCTGAGGCAGCTGGATCACCTGAGGTCAAGAGTTTGAGACCAGCCTGGCCAACAAGGAGAAACCCTGTCTCTACTAAAAATACAAAAAAAAAAAAAAAAAAAAAAAGCTGGGCATGGTGGTGCATGCCTGCAATCCCAGCTATTCAGGAGGTTGAAGCAGAAGAATCGCTTGAATCCAGGAGGCATAGGTTGGAGTGAGCTGAGATTGCACCACTGCACTCCAGCCTAGGTGACAGAGCAAGACTTCATCTCAAAAAAAAAAAAAAAAAAAAAAAAAAAGTCCAGCATGAACAATCTGGGGATGCCCTGGTCCTGCGAGAAGGAGGTGAGAGCCTCCAGGACAGTCAGTGCAAAAATGGCCTTACACACAGCACAGCCACATAGTTGCCCTGCTCAGTGAGGGCTGCCTGACTCCAGGGTCTGGGCACTGCCCTGGGGCTGAAGGAGGCAGCCTGGTGCCTGAGCAGGCAGCTCCTGCAGAAGGCGGCCTGGCTATCATCATTTGCATGGGCAGGTCCCAGCCTGAATGAGGAAAGTCAGGCACACCTAAGAACAGCGTTGGGGGGAAAATGTCCGGGGGGCCACCAAGGGTGGGGCCCGGCATGGAGGACACGCCTCATTCCCTCCCATCAGCTCCCTGACAAGATTCTGTTCCCAAACAGCTCAGAGACCATGATTCTGCCTCATTGCCCAGAATCCCATTGACCAGCAGAGCAGAGGCCAATTTGGCCAATGTGGAGAAACCCTGTCTCTACTAAAAACAAAAAGAAATTAGCTGGCTATGGTGGCAGGTGCCTGCAATCCCAGCTGCTCAGGAGGCTGAAGCAGGAGAATCACTTGAACCAGGGAGGCAGAGGTTGCAGTGAGCTGAGATCATGCCACTGCACTCCAGCCTGGGTGACAGAGCAAGACTTCGTCAAAAAATAAGCCCAGGACCATGGGGTTATTATAGTCATAACAATCACATTCACAGTGAGAACACAGCAAATGTGAGGCCCTGGGCTGAGCGCTTTACTCAATAATCATGAATTCTTGCATTTGCAATCACTGTAGTGGATTATTCTATACTCCACAGAGCCACCCGGTGAGGCAATTGTTATTATCCCCATTTTACAGATGAGGACATTAATGCTTTGAGAAGTCCAGCCACTCCTCCAGGGACACCCCACTGTGAACAGTGGGGTGGGGGGTCAGGCTTTGAAACCCAACTGGCCGACTCCAGTGCAATCTTTCCTGTTCTTTACAAATGCAATGGATTTATTAGACTAATAATGGGTCTTGGGATGGGACAAAGGTGAGTGGAAGAATGTATAAGGGGAAAAAAGATTTGGAAAAATGGAAAAGATTTGGAAGACAAAAAAGAAGGACACCTGTTCCTTCTCCTCCTTCTCAGGAAGAGAGTGGAGGACAAAACTGAGTTTCTGAAGACTTTCCAGTGACCAAGGGATCCAAGTGGGCTCCCTGGGGTCTGCTCCCACACCCCAGTCTCCAGTGCTGGTGGGATGTCTCAGTGTGGTCTGCGGATCAGCCACATCAGAATCACTCAGGGTGCTTGGTACAAAGGCAGAACCTGGCCCCGCCCCAGCCCCACTGAAGGAGAATATCAGGGGGGTATGACTCAGGTAAAGCATTCCTAGCTGATATCTGAGATTATTCTGCCCTGTAAGCTTAAGAGACTCTGCACTAAGCTTCTAATCCCTTCCCTTCTATAGGGAGGTACAACTCTACTTAGAACACATTCTGCAAAGAATATACAGCGGGGAAAGCTGGGCCTTGATTAGGGGCTTGGGTGGCAACTGTTAGGTGGAAGAGGATGGCTCTTAGATGTGTCAAGTGTCTACTACCTGCTAGGTCCTCTGCTTATCTATAACCACCCGATTTTAGAGAACAGAACATGGAGGCCCACAGGGGTTCATTACCCTTTCCCAGCTCTCATGACTAGTCAGTGGCTGTGGCATGTAGAATTCTGAGATGACCCCAGGATTCCCACCTCTGCCCCTGAGTGTGCACATGAACCATAAATGTGATAGGGCAGTCACTCCCAGTCAAGCTACGTAACGATGCATAGCTGACTTTTAAAAAGGGGGAGTGTTTAGGTGAGCTCCAGCTGGTCACAGGAGCCCTTTCCATCTGAGTCTGGAGGCCAGAGGCAGAAGGCAGAGAGATTGGAAGCTTAGCAAGGATTCAGCTGGGGAGAAGGTCTCCATGGCTGGCCTTGAAGATGGAGGGGCCACATGTTAGGGAATGCGGGTGGCCCCTTGGTGCTGAGAGCAGCCCCCAGCTGACAGCCAGAAAGAAGACAGAGGCCTAAGTCTTAAGGAACTGAATCCTGCCAGCAACCCAAATGGGCTTGGAAGCAGATTCTTCTCAGGAGCATCCGGATGAGAACCTGTCAGCCTGACAGACACCTTGAATGTGAGACCCTGCACTGAGAACCCAGCTGTTGCATTCTAAGATTTGTGTCCTTCACAAAATGTATATACATTGAAGTCCTTGCCCCTTGCAAGTGATGGTATTAGGAAGTCAGGTCTTTGGGAGGTGATCAGGTCATGAGGGCAGAACCTTTGTGAAGAGTCTCAGCACCCTTATGAAAGAGATCCCAGAGCACTAACTCAGCCCTTCCACCATGTGAGGACACAGCAAAGAGACCCCATCTATGAACCACAGAGTGGGACTCCACCAGACCCCAAATCTGCTGGTGCCTCCATCATGAACATCCCAGCTTTCAGAACTGTGGGAAATGTTTGTTGTTGATAAGCCCCCTAGTTTACGGAATTTTGTTACAGACACCTGAATGAGACATTGGCCAAATGTCTCCTAGAAAACAGCTAATTTATGTGGCTGTTGCTGTGGTCATTGTTATGTAACAATAGAAAACCGAAGGAGTGACTAAAGGAGAATCCTAGGCCGGGTCTGTGTGACCCAGAGGGCCTTGCTTTCCCTATTGATTCATATTGCCATCCAAAAATACCAAATGTACGAACTCAGCTTTGTCAAGAGAGATAAAGAATTAACTTCCATTCCACTTCCTCAGAATTTGTGATAAACTTCTATTATCCCCTTATACAGATAAGACAACTGAGGCTCATAGATATGATGCAACTTGACAAAAATCATAGTTAGTGACCGGACCAGCCACTCCATATGCCCTCCCCAAACTTCTACAGGGAGGTGCAGATCCAAGTGCTTTCCTCCCACCCTCCTACCTCTCTCTGCTTTTCTCTGACTCCACTCCTCTCCTAGCCCCTTCTCTTTTCCGGGATGAATGACAGACAGGTGAGGAGGATGGCCACTTACCTGGCCTGAGATGGACCTTTCTTCTGGGCAAATGGCCATTAGCCTTATTGGTCCTGGACAATCTAAGCAGGATGTCTTTTCCACCCGCTCCCACCAGGGAACCACAATTCCCCACCTTGGTCCCTCCATGGAGGCTTGGGGCTCTACTTGGAGACCCAGACCTTCCAGCCCATGCCCCACCTACCATTGGTGCGAGGTAGGAAGCAGTGGCATGCATGACACATGGCAAAGAAATGTGACACAACAGAGACACAGTGAAGGAGAGCTTGGTATTCTTTTGTTTCATGCTGCTTTTTTTATTATGCAAGGGAACCAAGAGAAGGGAGTAAAGGAGCATGAAATGGAACATGTACATTAAGACGAGAACACAATCACAGGCATTTTAATGAATGGCAAAGCAGATAGTGCGGAGAGATGCAATTCATTTTCTGTCCTCAGAAAGTGTTGAGAATTTCAAGGAGATCTTGGGGCCGCCTGAACTCCCATTTCATGGGAGCAGGAAGGTAAGCAGAGAGCAACATTCAGGTGCAGCTTGCAGTGTGCAAGGTCCCCTCTTTCAGTGCCTTCCCACTCTCCCCTTCCCCATCGCCCCCAAGCGAAGGTGCAAAGTTAGCCCCATGGGGAAAAGTCTGCCGTGGGTGAACACATGGGATGGCCCCCTACTGGTCATCCCATTTGACACAGTCTAGCACAAGACCTTCTCAGTTAGAAATGACCCTTACTTCAGTCATGACACTCAGGACTACAGAACTAACTGGTCACTACACTGTCGCTGGTCAGTCCTCTCCTAGAAGCTGCAGACAGAGAACATGACATCAACTTCTCACTCTCCTCCCCTCAAATATATCCTAACGTTCCCTGGAGAGCTGGAGGGCCACACTGCAAAATTCTCAAAGAACAGAGAAGATAGATGGTTTGAAAGACAATGTTTTAAATATCTCTCAGGAGATGCCTTAAATAAAGAATAATGAGTTACTCTACTGGACAACACCAGCAGCTGAAAGAAAGCACAAGCTTACTCTAAGACTGAAGCTACTAGGTGATGGTGATGACAGTGGTGTATTAATGGTGATGGTGATGATGAGGATGGCAGTGATGATATGATGATGGTGGTGATGGCGATTATGGTAGTGATGGTGGTGTTGATGGTGATGATAATGATGATAATGGTGAGGATGGTGTGATGGTGATTATGATGGTGATGGTGATGGTGGTAAAGGTGGTGATGGTGATGATGATGGTGATAGTGATGGTTATAATGGCGATGATGGTGATAGTGATGGTTACAGTGGTAATGATGGTGATGATGATAAGGGGATAGTGACAGTGATGAAGGTGGTGACAATGATGATGGTGGTGATGATGATGACAGCAGCTAGTGTTCATTGAGTGTTTATAATAGGCCAGGCATGGTCCTAGCTCTTTACTCATATTTTGTCCCTGGCCCTTGTTATTTTTACTTAATATTCACAATGAAAGCAGTTTTTTCTCTAAAAGTCAAGTTGGAAAATGGAATTCTATAAAGGAAATCCTTATACATTACAGAATAATATATATCCTAGTACAAGCTATACACTCCATGGATAGAAAGGTTATTAAGTTTTTTAAAATACAAGGAATTAAAAGGTGTCTAAGGACATGGCATAATAGAGATTATCATAATGATTTAACTATATTATTAATATTGTCCAAATAAATGTTTATTTTTCTATGCTGTTTGGGGTTTCAATGGGTCCTGTGGGACACAGTTTAAAAGTTAGCAGGAGAAGCTGCCACCTACTGGAACAATAGCAACAGCCACAGATACTCTTGCAAGCCCTCAGAATCTGCAGTCCCTTTGCTAACAAACATGAGAATTTCCTGGTGGACTCCAGGGTGGGAGCAGAGCACTGGCATACACTGAAGTTGGGGAGAGGCAGGTGTAAGAGTGGAAAATGCTGCTACCTGGGGTTGAGATCATGGTGAAGCCACACAAATGCACAGATCCCTAGTCCCTAGGAGCTGCATAGAGCTTTCCAGGATGGATGGTCCCAGTTGGCACTGGTCCTGATCACCAATGAACTGTCCTGCCCATAGCCCCTCTGCTTAGCCTCTGCGGATCTCCCCAAACCTCTACCGCCCTCATCAGGCTAGCAGTCCTTGCCAACCCCTCCCAAAACATTATGTGGCTTCCCTGTCATATCACACCATTTGGGTTAATTGTCTTTCCTGTTGAACAGCAAATGCTGTAAGGGTCTCTCTTACTTACTGGTGATCCCCAGCACCTAGCAGGATGCTGGGCATGTAACAGGTGCTGAATGTCTCTGTTGAACGTTGAGTGGTTGTAACAGATAGAGGAAAACTGGTACCAAAGCCTGACCCCTGTATTCACAGAAGCTAGAACTCTGGATCCCAGCTTTGGCAGATTACAAGAAGCAAGTCAGTGAGCAAGAAAGAGAGAATGAGAGAAGAGGGGAGAAAGAAATGGGGAGGGAGGAGAGAGCGCTATTTCTGAGCGTCCACCCTAAGCCAGACATTCTTTACTATCAAGACCCTTCTAAGAGAAATTATAACTTCAGAGAGGTTGAAAGTCAAAGTCATCCAGCTAAAATATCAAAATGTGTCTGCCTAACCCAAGTCCACATTCCTTCCTATACCATTCAATCTTGGCTTCAGAACAAAACTGTTCTCATACCATCTAGCTTCGAGAATTAAAATTCCTGGAACTGCAAGACAGAGATGTGTTCATTCAGTGATGTTTAAGGATCAATGCTTTACAAGTGCTAATCTGTCTGGAAGCTGATAGCGAGTGGGTTTCTTAAAGTTCTGCATCAAAAGTAGCCAATGATTGCTGGAAGACAGCCCCTACCTCCTTCCTGTGGCCATCCCACAGCATTTCCCATTGACAAAGTTGCTAGGAATTCCAAAGGTTTCCTGAACAGCTGCTTGGCTGACCAAGGAGTATCATGGAATGTACATCTCTCTGTGCCACTTTCAGACATACAGAAAATTCCAGATAAAGAGATGAGATCCTTCTTCCCTCTTGTAGCTTGACAACCTTCTACTCAACTGATTCAATATCTATCATCACTGCCTTGCAGTAATTGTCGAAAACTTCTGCAGCTACACGGCCTTGCCTCTGTAGCCACACTGCCCTACCCCTGCAATGCTCTCAGCAAATGCCTCAAATCCTCCTTAATCATGAAAATTGATCTTACCTTAACTTAGCCTTCAGCTTCCTTCCCTTCCACTGCCAAATCTCTTTGAGTTGCAATATCAGAGAGTGAACTATTCCTTTCTAAGACCAGTCTGGACTTTGGTCTGATCCCCTCCATTTTTTTTCCAGGCTTTCTCTTATCAATTATTCTTTATTTTATCTTTTATTTTATTTTTTATCTTTTCTCTTATCAATTATTCTTTATTTTACCTCCCCAGGATCATCCCCTCACTTGGCAAGCACCCCCGCCTCACGCTGTCCTTGGAAAATGCCTCCTCTCAATCCTCCATCATCTAAGTTACCACCACATTCGCCTTCCTCCCAAACTTCTGGAATTGGTAATGTACACACACAGCTCACTCTCCTCACTTCCAACACCTTCTCCCTTATTCCCATAAAAGTGACTTCTTCCCTCACTATTCTGCTGAAACCGCCCATTCAAAATCCCCAGTGATTTCCTAACTGCTAAATTCAGTAGACTCTGCCAGTCCTCGACCTGCTCGACTTCTTGATTCAGCAGGTCAGAATGGGCTATGCTACAGTAACTCCAAACTCTCCCTGAATTCTTATAATAAAGGTCTGCTTTTTGTTCACATGAAGTCCTGCGTGGGCCAGGAGGGATCCCTGCATGTGGCGGCGGTGCTGTGTGGAAGACGATGTAGACACCCAGGTCCACAGCAGGGGATGAGATGGAGGTGGGGTCCCAGGCTCTGACCCACCTCAGCAGAGCCCATGTCTATTGGCCACAACTAGACATGTGGCCCCAGCTAGCTGCAGGGTGATGGAAGTGGAAAGGCGCCCAGGGGGCACTAACTGCCTCTGCTCATCGCTGCTGGCCACCCACCCACATCCCCTGTTCATCTTCTCAGGGATACATCCTAACAGCTCTCCCACTCCGTTCTTAACTCTTCTCTCTCCTCTTACACCTTTAAAATGTGGCCTCATCCACGCTTTCCTTTTAGCCTTCTTTTCTCTCCCCATCCACTCTCTGGCCCTTGGATTCTGCCTACTATCACATCTTCAACAGTCACTTCTGGGTCAATGAATTTATCTAAAATTACTCCCCTTCCTTAATTCAAAGTTACTCGAACCTACTTTCCTTTCCTTCAGAGCACTTATTTCTTATCTACTGCCTGTCCCTGCACCCCCAGCTAAAAGGCAAACTCGATGAAATAAGACTTGACGATCCTACTCAGTTCTATATTATCCCTTACACCTAGAAGAGGAATGGATGAGAAATCTCTCTCTACAGAAGCACATTTTCAACTGTGTATTGGGACCTAGGAGTGGGGGGAGGTCCAGGTGAAGAATTTGAAGGCTTGATTTCATGACACAGTAAAATTCTAAACCAATCTCTCTATTTGCTTGGTAGTTGTCAGAATTTCAGAGCAAAATTTAATGCTAAAAAATATATATAACATTCAGTTGTGATAAGCCAATCATCCAAGGTTCACTGTATACGAACTACTTTGTAAAACTGGTTTTCAATCTATCATTTCAGACATTCTGTCATATGGTATTACAGTATTATAAGCTGCCTCAAATCCCTTCTGCAAGAAGGGAGAACTATAATTATTAACCACAGCTCTCTGCCTTCCACTTGGAAAATTCTACACAATCTTTCAGGTCCAGTTTCCCTAATGCCTCCAGATAGGATCATTCACTTCCTCCTTGACCTTCTCCTCTGTTCTGTTTGCTCCACGATGAGAGTTCTGATAGCCTCTGTGTCAGTGAGTTGTACAGTGTGTCTGTCTCTTTCCTAGCCTGGAACTCCTTGGGGGACTTTTCAGGCTCCCAGTGTCTGGTACATAAGTTCTCTGTGGCCGGGCACAGTGGCTCATGCCTGTTATTCCAGCACTTTGAGAGACCAAGGCGGGTGGATCACTTGAGGTCAGGTATTTGAGACCAGCCTGGTCAACATGGTAAAACCTCGTCTCTACTGAAAATACAAAAATTAGCTGGGTGTGGTGGCAGGTGCCTGTAATCCCAGCTACTGGGGAGGCTGAGGCAGGAGAATCACTTAAACTTGGGAGGCTGAGGTTGTAGTGAGCCAGGATGGCACCACTGCATTCCAGTCTGGATGACAGGGCAAGACCCCATCTCAAAAAAAAGAAAGAAAAGAAAAGAAAAAGATCTCTCTAAACCTCCATGATGCCTCCCAAACTACTAACACAAAATCCAGTTCTCTTTCATGATCGATACCTTTCTTAACATCACCTTTATCTTAGGACGATCAAAATCTCTGGGTCTTCTTTAATTTCTTCTCCCACATCACCCCGTTTCAATCGGGTCCTATCCACCTGCTTCCAGCATCTCTCCACTTCCCTCTGAAACCACCACCACTCCCTTAATACACATGGAGACCAGAGCAACCACTTCTTAACCCATCTTCACTCCTCAGCTCCTAATCGTCCAGCATGCTGAAGCTCTTCAAACATCCAGCCTACCAACTGCAAGCCCATGCTGTATCTAACCCTGAGGACACAAAACCCCACAAGATGCAGTCTCCCCTTTTTAAGGAGTTTTCCAGCCCAGTGAGAGAAAAAGACACAGAAACAATTGTTTCAATACAGTGCAGCATTCATAGACAGAGATAGAAGCAGAATGGAAGGAGAGCCAGGGAAGGGGCATCGAAACCAGCCAGGGGTGGGTAGGGAGTGGCATTTATGAGACTACAGAAGAGTCCACGTTCCAGCCTTCTGTGGTACGTCTTCAAGCCACTACCCTCCCAGCTTTGCTTCCTGGACCCTGTGCTCAGGGCCACCAAATGGTTACGAGAGCTGTGCGCTGCTCAGGGGCACCTGGCTAAGGGGCAAGGTGAGACTGAAGTCCAGCCAGGTGTTATAAGGACACCTACTTGGAGGGAGCACCTTCTTACCTTCTCCTGACCCCACAAGCTCCCTAGATGCCAGCAGTTGCCCTGCCTCAGCTCTGCCCACCACCCTGCAGCACCCACTCCCCAGTCTCTATCTGATGACACCTACTCTCCTCCAAAACCCTTACCATGATTCCACCGCCAAAAAATTCTCTCCCATCTCTGGGCTCCTCCAGCATGTGGGCTCAATCAAGGATCATCATCCTTGATCATTATTTTCCAGTCTCACTGCGTCCTGCTTCCTTTTACAGCTGTTTGCATCCATGCACCTTGTCAGTGCCTTGAGGGCAGAGACCATTTTGTCTATTTTTCTATCCACAATAGCACTCATCACAGATTCTTACACAAAACAGGTATTTAAAATTTATCTATGGGGCAGGTGCAGTGGCTCATGTCTGTAACCCAACACTTTGGGAGGCTGAGGTGGGTGGATCACTTGAGCCCAGGAAATCAAGACTAGAAGTTTGTGCCCTGCAGAAGCCGTGATGCATGCGATGCCCTCACCATCACGCTCACCACCATGCTGCTGGATATGTCATCTCAGCTCATACGAAGTAACTAAAAGGAACAGCAAGTATTCTCTGGCTTCGTGCTTCTCAAACATTCCCATAAAAGTAGGCCACACAGCAGGAGAGCCCAAAAACACATTCCCCCAGAAGTTGGAGGGCAGAGCCTGAGCCTGCCATAGCCAAGCGCAAAATGCCTTTGATGTCTCAAATTGTGTCTTTAAAAATTCATGTACATTTTGCATTCTATTTCATAATATATTCACGATTATTTCAATGTGAAATTTTTAGAAATTACCTAATCTTCCTCCCACTCCAAATCTTCAAGTAAAATGGATGCCCCAGCCTGGGTTTCCAGATGGAATTCACAGTCTGTTTTGAGAAGTTTAGAGCTAGCCCCAATCTCTCATTTCACAAATAAGGAAGTAGAGAGGGTAACGGACTTGTTCCTCAAGGCTACATGACCAGTGCTAGGACCAGGACCAGGAGCCAGGAGGCTCTCTCCAAATCCAGGGCTCTTTTCATTCATTCATTCATTCATTCATTCATTCATTCATTCATTCTTCCACTCATGTCATTCACGTTGGTGCAGAACTGGCTGGGTATTAGGAATCAGGCTCCAAGTAATGAATGAGATAAATACGGTCCTTCTGCCCATATCACCCAGTTTACAGTAGTTTACAATTCTACTTGGGGTACCTTCCAGAGTTAAAAGACTCCAAGATTCTCCAGAAGAGAGATGAGATGAGCAAAGCATATCCCTCCATGTGCTTTCAGAGTGGAAACTGGTCTGCAACCAGTGCAAATGGAAAGCATAAGCGCTCCTCTTCCAGGCTGGAAGTATTTCACTAACATGAAACCAGTGACCACAGACTCCTTATAACAGCCTCAATGGTCACCAATGACCTGGACCCTGCCTGGTCTCCAAACTCATCTTGCACTGTTTCCCCCTCACCCAGCAGGCTTCACTCACCTGGCCTTTCGGTTCACTCAGAGCCACTTCCCAGCTTTGAGCCTTTGCCCACACAGCCCCCTCTCCCCAAAACGTTCTCCCCCTGCCTGACCCACATGCTCTTATGAGAAACTCTCTCATTCCCTGCTTCTCTGTCACCACTTGGGTGGTTTACACACGGCCCATCTTCCCTGTCTCAGTACCACATTCATCTCCTTTATAATCCACTGGGCAGGCATTTCTGTTGTTAATTACAGCGATGGCCCTCATTCTTCACCTTTCCCTGTCTTTTGCAATGAAACTTTGAAATTTCATCCTCTTTTGGCTGGACGCAGTGGCTCACACCTATACTCCCAGCACTTTGGGAGGAGGAGGCGGGCAGATCACCTGAGGTTGGGAGTTCAAGACCAGCCTGACCAACATGGAGAAACCCCATCTCCACTAAAAATACAAAAAAAAAAAAAATTCTAGCCAGGTATGGTGGCGCATGCCTGTAATCCCAGCTGCTAGGGAGGCTGAGGCAGGAGAATCGTTTGAACCCAGGAGGTGGAGGTTACAGTGAGCTGAGACCACACCACTGCACTCCAGCCTGGGCAGCAAGAGCAAAACTATTCCATCTCAAAAAGAAAAAAAGAAAAGAAAAGAAATTTCATCCACCTTTTGCAATGAGACTCGGAAATTTCTCTCACAAAGAGGTAGAGCCTATTTCTTTGCCCCTTGAATCTAGTCTGGCTTTATGACTTGCTTTGGCCAACAAAATGAAGTAGAAGAGGCTATGTAAAGCCATGTGTGTTTCTACTTGCTGCCTTGCAGGTCCGTCCTCAGCATGGGATTCTGCCTAGGTGAGACCGCTGGGAGATGAGAGGTACGTGAAGCACAGAAAACTCCTCCCAATTCATCTCAGCTGAGGCCACTGCAACACCCCGAGACAGATGAGTGAACCCAGCCGAGATCCCCAGAGCCACACAGACGACCCCACGTGCATGAACAACAAAAATGTTTGGTATGCCACTCTATTTTTCTAGTTGGTTGTTCCACAGCAAAAGCTACCTGATCGTTAGTGTATTTATTTTGTTTCAGTCCTAGACTAGAAGCTCCACGAGAGAGAACCATGTCTTATTCATCAATGTTTGTACACTGTAGGTGCTCAACAGATGTACTGAAGGAGTGAGTATCCCTGCTTGGTCAGGCTGGTCTCTTGCTCACCTCTGTGCTCTATCTCTGTTGCATTCTTGCACAAGTGTACAGAGGGAGCCTAACTTTGAGAATGACCTTCTAAGCCTCCCAAGGTCAGTTAGAACTGTCCTCTCCTCCAGCCCTGACCACAGGGCTGACCCCGTCTATACCTACAGAAGAGGGAAGCACCAACATCTAGAACACGTCCTAGAGAGTATCGTCTTTGATCCTCACTCATCTCGACATCTACCATCCTCTTCCCATGAATGAAGACATCGACGCCTTTGTTCTTTAGCCAAAAACATGCTCCAAGGAGGGCCATTTGAGTCCTTCATTACCGCAAGCCACTTATTTCCCCAGCATAAACAAGGGGATGGGGAGATGGGAAGAAGAGAGCCCATCAACCCTCCAGTAATTACGACTAAGAACAAACTCAGCAGGAGAAATGTCTTAGCAGGGCCTTTCCAGGCAGGAAGAGCAGGGTAGATGAGAGAAAGTACTTTCCTGCAACCAGCCCCTTGGCAGGATCTCAGGCTGATTTGGAAACAATAGTCTAAATTAGAGAGATAGGAGAAGCTTCATAAAGCTACCTTAAACAAATATCCCTGAAAAACACTATGCTTTGGGGGTGGGGAGAGGCCTTCTCTTTAATTTCCCAAAACAAATAGTGGTACACAAAGCTCTCTCTCACTTTTCCCTATGGCTCTCACTGAAAGAGCTTTTTCACTGTGGCTCTCACTGAGAGAGTTCCTAGTTCCCCTAAGAATGCCCTAAGGTACAATAGGCAGCCACACAGCAACGGAGTAGGTGATCCCCTCTCCCACCCACCACCTTCGCTGACCCTGTCCCCTGATGAGTGAGCTTGGGAGAACAAGCTCTGGTTGCTGTGGTCTTAGGAAGTCCCCCATGAAGGAAGTTAGAGGTATATGGGATGAACCTGATGACCTCCACAAATGGGGAATGGAACCTTCTAGACTCTGATCCTACCCTTCTTTGTCTGCCTCTCCCAAAGTGCATGCCCCAACCCCCAGGAATCACAGATTTATTTAGGAGGCAGCTGCTCTTTCTGGAGTTGGCTCCTCCTGTCCAGCTTGCTCATGACCTGCGTGATGTCCACGGTGTTGGCCGCCTCTCGGGCCTTGGCTTCCTCTTCCAGCTGCCTCAGGATGACAGGGCTCGGGCTGGAGCGCAGGTGACGCCGCATGAACGGGAGGGTGGAGCTGGAAGGAAGGACAGATTGGTGGTTGGAGGAAAACAACACAGCTTGCCAAACATTGACACTGTCACACCTGGTGGGAGTTGGGTCCGGAAGGGCCAGAATCTGGATTTTGTTCCCTCTTTTTCCCAGTGAACCTCCAGTGGGGTCTATCCTTGGCTCCATTCTCCCCACCTGGAGGATGAGACCAGAGTGAGTACCAACTGCCATCAGATTTTAGCCAAGGCACAAGGAAGACACTTTGGCTGGTGAAGTTACATCGAACTTCCACAATGCTTAGAAATCAATTTGTTATCTTAACTTCCTGTAACATCTACATCAGAGAAGTGGGTAATGAAGGCTTGGGTACTGGAAAGAGCTGAAGCATTTGTGTGTTTTCTTTTCTTTTTTGGGGGCGAGGGGGGACGGCGTCTCACTCTATCACCCAGGCTGGAGTGCAGTGATGCAACTTCAGCTCACTGCAGCTCCATCTCCCAGGTTCAGACTCCCAAGTAGCTGGGACTACAGGTATGTACCAACACACACGGATAATTTTTGTATTTTTAGTAGAAACGGGGTTTCACCATGTTGGCCAGGCTGGTCTCAGACTCCTGACCTCGACTGATCCACCCGCCTCAGCTGGGATTACAGGTGTAAGTCACCACACCTGGCCAAAGCATTTGTTTTCAAAAGCCATGGTTCTGGGAAGGAAGAAAAGAGCTGGACTGTCCAAGATAGCTGGGCCTCAGTAAACAGAGAAAGAGGGAAGGGGCCTGAAGAGCGTGGTGGCATGCACAGTATCTTGACACATGTCAGAACCGTCTTCAAAGCCAAACATGGATTCCTGGAACCAAACTTTCCCTACCATGGACTTAGGAGCCAGGACCAAGCTCTAGGTATCCAAGTGATGCAGCAGGGCAGTGAGCAGCGGAGCCACCTGCCTTTGAGGGCCCATGCAGGCTTGGAGCCAAGAACTTCAGCAGCAGTGATAAAGACCTGTAACCGACTCCAGAGTTCTGGACTACAAAAGCCCCTTAACCCTATCTTAGGGAGAAGGAGGGCTCCCCTACCAGGAAGTAAAGGCTGATATTGATATTGGATCTCTCACCCGTTCTGCCAAGGGGATGGCTTGGCACTAAGTTTAACTTGTCGTGGAAAAATTAAGTTTCAATACGTTGCCTGATGCCTGGGATCAGGGAAGAAATTTACACCCACTGCAGTCCCGGTATGCACACAGACCAGCCTTCACACATTACGAATGCATCCACGTGTAATACTCACTCACAATAGTATTTGTATTTTTAGTAGAGACAAAGTGAGTGAGAATTCTCATGTATGCCCCAACTTCTAAACTATCTGGAGAGAGAGGTACGAGACTCCCCTTCTTTCCCCTCATTATTTTCCGGCAGAACTTCTGGAGCTATTATGGTCCTTTCTTCTGGCTTAAAGTAGAAGGTTTTAAGTCCCCAGGGACACTGAACTCCCTTCCTTACTTGGTAAACCTAGAAGAATAACACCACAAAGACCTTCTTTCTCTCCTTTTCATAACAGGGCCATTATCCTCAAGAATTTGTTTTGTTTTGTTTTTCTCCTTGGATAAAGGCTCTGGTCCAGCCATCCCTCTTTGGCAATAATGGAAGATGCTGGAAAGGAGCCCAGTATGGGTTGACCTGGCAAACAGGGTCGCTGTTATTTGATTACTATTTTGAATCTTCAATCCTTGTAGATTGAACTCCCCCCAAAAGAGTTCAATCTGTCCCTCAGAACATTATTTCATCCATTGTCCCAAAGGCTCTAGCAGATGAGATTATCCACCTCTCCAATGAGAAAAGTGAGAATGAACGAGTTAATGGATTTCTAAAGCACAGTCCTCAGAGGCAGCAAGAATTACCTAGGGTGTTACTATCTGTTTCCCCTCCATCGAGCATTTTCTCTTGGGGTAAAATCTGCTTTTCTCTCTAAGGTCTTAGAACAATTTAAATACAAGGATGTAGCTTAATTAATTACCATACATCAGTTTGGAGGTAACATGTAGCAGTTAAAAAACCAAGGAGATGCTTCCATTTGTGATAAGGGTAATTATTGGTCTGATCATCCAAACTCTTTCAAGCCAGCATTAAGGAAACAAAACTTACTGGTGGTAATTACTAAGGAAATCTTGCTAGAGTGATTTCAGGGCATTATTAAGCAAATGAGGTACTCATTCCCTGAGCAATACTTCCCAGTCCCCAATATTTTCATCAAGCAAATATCTCCATAATAGCCATTTGGCTGAAAGAGACCCTCACTTCTCTGTAAACTAAACAGCAGGCGGCCAGCAATTACAGATAATTCCACTTGCCTTTTCTTGGTGGTTTCCTGTGGTTCAATAGCTTTGGCCAGCATCTCCTTATAGATTGGAGATTTTAAATAGCGAGCATAAGAATCCTAGTGGGAAAAAGAAAACAGCAGTGATTATGAGAGAGAAAGGGTCAAATCAAACTAATACCCTTGCCATTTTCAAGCCTCCCTTGGCAGTAGTAACAAAAACACAGAGATACTCCACTGATTTAACAAATGATGAAAATGGCTAATCTGGCTTAGTGACAATTCTAAATTATTACATGCTTTAAAAACAAAGTAAAAATATTTTAAAATAATATGATAAAAGACTAAATAGAGAAATATAAATCAGGAAAGCTAATAAGCATTTACCAATCACAAAATCCTGTATGTATCACCTACATCATATAACCTACATCACATAACCTATATCACATAACCATATATACTCTATCTCATGTAACCCATATCACATACTCTATCTTATATAACCTATATCATATAATCTATGTCATATAACCTCTATCAGGAATAGTAATGAGAATTTGTCTCTTTGGGGAAAAGGTGTTCAGGGAGGTGTTGCGAGCAGTGGTTCTCATGTGTGGTTCCCCCATCCAGAAGCATCAATTTCACCTGGGAACTTCTCAGGCCTGCTCCAGCCCTCCTGATGGGAAACTCTGGGAGTGAGTCACCCTGAGCCTGAATAGTCTCCAGGTAATTCTGCTGCACCTTTAAGTTTGAGAACTACAGTCCGTAACCCTACACACTAAGAGCCACCTTGGAGTGGTTCAGTGAAGCCAGCATGATACAAGAGGACACCTGACCTCTTCCCTCCAAGACTTTCTTCCAAGGAAGATGAGCAGCCAGGAGTATGGAGCCCACTTCTAAGCCCACTGACATCCCTTTCTGCCCTGTGTTTTGGGTATAAAGGCAAGACAATACCGAAGCAAAAACAAAACTAACCAACACTTAGAGTCCCATTATGGGGATGTTTACTGGGACCCTGGGCAATTTCAGAGAAGCTCCATGAATGCTTGTTACTTCCAAGCCAGCTGAAAACTCCCGTCATACCCAATATGGGACAAAGCCCACTGCAACGAATCAGGGATTAAGAATATTTTTAAAATTTATCGAAATGGCACTATTCTAAAGACTAAGTGGCAGCAGTAAATGTTATGAGAACTAGGATAGAGTCTAGGAATAGGAATCATGGAGCCACCGGAATACGCTGAATGTCACCATAAAACATGGCTGTGATGAAATATAGAAGTCTAGTGGGTACACGTGCTATTCTTTTTAAAGTTGCCTATGACTGCTCCATTCTGGCTAGTAGCTGGCCTCCCTGGGCATCCCCTAAAAGGCTGTATGAAAACTATATTTTTAAGAACAAAAACGTTTTAAAATACATTAAAAAGGATTATTATTAAAGAAACCCTGCTGTAAATCTTCTAGTAACAAAAACACAGAGATACTCCACTGATTTAACAAATGATGAAAATGGCTAATCTGGCTTAGTGACAATTCTAAATTATTACATGCTTTAAAAACAAAGTAAAAATATTTTAAAATAATATGATAAAAGACTAAATAGAGAAATATAAATCAGGAAAGCTAATAAGCATTTACCAATCACAAAATCCTGTATGTATCACCTACATCATATAACCTACATCACATAACCTATATCACATAACCATATATACTCTATCTCATGTAACCCATATCACATACTCTATCTTATATAACCTATATCATATAATCTATGTCATATAACCTCTATCAGGTACCCTATATCACATAACCTATATTATATAATCTATATCACATAACTGATATCACATAACCAATATCACATAATCTATCTCATAAACCTACATCACATAATCTGTCATATAACCTATATCATATAATCTATCTCATATAACCTATAGCACATAATCTATATCATATACTGTATCTCATATAGCCTATATCACATTATAACCTATCATATAACCCACATCATGTAACCTATATCATGTAATCTAACTCATATGACCTAAATCATATAACCTATATCACATAATCTATATCAGATGGTCTATATCACATAACCTCTATCATATAACTTATATCACATAACCTACATCACATAATCTATCTCATATAACCTATATCGCATAATCTATATCAGATGGTCTATATCACATAACCTCTATCATATAACCTATATCACATAACCTATATCACATAATCTATCTCATATAACCTATATCGCATAATCTATATCAGATGGTCTATATCACATAACCTCTATCATATAACCTATATCACATAATCTATATCATATAGAGATACATTGCCATATTGAGAAGTCAAAGTATCCAAAGAAAATCTTGTCAAGGATGGCACCAAAAAAGAGCCTAACTAGACAACTTCTTCAAGGCTATCTGTGACCTTCCAACTCTAGTTTCTTAAGAAAATGATTATTTTTTTCTCTCAGGTCCCCTTTGTGTATTTTTTTTAAAAAACTTCCACCACATTTACATGTTGTTAATAATTCAGAGGGCTATCTGAATTCTCACAGAGTCTTACTGCAATCACACAAACGCACAAACT
This sequence comes from Callithrix jacchus, assembly GCF_049354715.1. Taxonomy (NCBI): domain Eukaryota; kingdom Metazoa; phylum Chordata; class Mammalia; order Primates; family Cebidae; genus Callithrix; species Callithrix jacchus. The sequence continues at coordinate 124,127,045 of NC_133506.1, forward strand.
TCTCTCTTCTAGATACTATGCCTCCATGTGTATTTTTGTTTAGGGCTAGAGCGGTGAGAATTGCCATCACTCTACAGCAGAAACTAAGAGCTCAGCCTTGAAACCCAGGGTGACCTGGATGTGAATCCCAGCCACATCTTTGGTGAGACCTTAACCAAGCCACTTGATCTGGAGCAACAAAGCCTCACCCGTGGATTGTTATTGAGCAAAGTTCAGTGTTTTGCACAGCAACTGCGCCTTCTAAGCCCTCAATGAATGATAGCTATTACCATAAAGTTACCATTACTAATGCCATTATTCTTACCTGTCTACCTGCCATTATATGATATAGATTATGTAGTATAGGCTATATGAGATAGATTATGTGATATAGGCTATGTGATATTGGTTATATGATACGGGTTATATAATACAGGTTACATGATACAGGCTATCCGATATAGACAGAGTGAGGCCAATAAGGATGCATGCAGCTTCTACAAGAGTCTACAGGAGTCCTTCTAGGTCTATGGGTGAGGAGCTCAAGGCAAGTCTACCCCAGTGGACAAGAAGAAGAGACAGTTGACAATTCTGTTTTCTTTTTCTTTTTTTTTTAAATAGAGACAGGGTCTCGCTGTGTTGCCCAGGCTGGTCTCAAACTCCTGGGCTCAAGCAATCCTCCCACCTCAGCTTCCCAAAGTGCTGGGATTACAGACATGAGCCCCCATGCCTAGCAGCATCCCACACCTGACAGAGTGTTATCCACATATCATCTCCTCTTTTCCTATATCTAAAGAATTTTCCAGGTACCTAGGGAGGGAAGGCCTATCTGAACCCCATATCCTCAGCATGGACCCACCTACCTTCTTCATGAGCATGTAAATGTGGGTTTGTGCGGCATCCAGCACGTAGCGGTGGGGGTGCTTCAGCCCCTTCACGGTGATGTCCATGGTTTTGCCATCTATGTTGATCCAGCGCCTCGCCCCTGGGGCCAGGAACAGCCTGGGGTGAAAGGGAGATGTTAGCAAAAGTGACTAAATTAAGTCGGTTAATGAAAAGCTCACAGCCACCTGGGAGGGAAGAACTGATGTGACCCAGGTTACCCAGGGTAAGGGTGGCATATTTTTTTAGGAGACACTAAAGAGCATGAACTTTTGAGGAGGTTGTCAAGCTACTTTTCCTGGAAGCAGGAAACATCCAGCATTGGGAAGGTGAATATTTAACTTTGGTGTTTCCACCCTCCAGGAGAGAAAGCAAGAAGGGGCAGAGGTAAGCCTGGGTCGGGTTAGGCCCTCGCCATGAAGGTGAGGAACACAGCCTGTAACTTCACATCTTCTGCCTCCTTTTGCACCAGGATTCCAGGGCCAATCTGGAACTAGGCTAAGACACCTTCAAACAGGTGTTCTGGGCATCTCTGCTCTCCCTCCCCCAACTCAGATGTGCTTTGTAATGAATCTCACATGCTGTGTTGAGAGGCAGCCCATGGTCCCAGAACCCAGAGGTCTGACCCCCTGGACAGACAAGCCAAGGCCCTCACTTAGACCCAACTTGGCCACACTTACTGAGCCCTGCGGCTCTACCTGGGATGTTGAGGATGCAGAGCTCTGTCAATATTTCCAATTCTGAGCTGTTGCAGGATTAGAAATACTCACATGAATATTTTCTCACCTTTCTAAGATGTACATTAAAATTTTGGAATTCAAACTGAGATCTACATAACCGGGGAACCTGGGGAAGAAGACGACGGAGCTAATGGCAGAGGCAGCAGGCTGCTGGAAGTAGATTTTTGGAATCAGGATTTGTGTGTGTGTCACTGTGTGGATGGCAGTCAGGCACCCATTGTCCTGGGAAGGACATCATGGAACTTTCCTGGACCGACAGCCCTCCCCACTGCACCCCACCAGCACCCCCATTTCTCTCAGAGTATGGATCCCCTCCCTGTGGGAAGAGCTGGGCAAATTTGCAAGAGAGAACATGAACCTCTAAGCGAAGAAGAAGCAAGACCTCAAGCTTTCCTCTTCAACGCTGCTGGTACCTCTCCGGAAACCGGGCACCAGGATAATGCAACCTGAGTTCATTTGCAGAAAGGACATCCACGGACCAGAGGCTGAGTCCTCAGAGGAGGCTGTCTGGCCAGCTGCCCAAAATTCAGCACCACAGTCTGGTGGCTGCAAAGGGCTGGTTCCATCCCAGTGTGGTGCTTGGGCTTTGGGGAACATGGCTAAGCATGAGAGTATAAACTAAAAATGCTGGGCCCTCAGTGCCCAGGACTCATGCCCACTGCAGCCAGTGCAGATGAAAGGACCCACGGAGATGGAATCACAGCACAACAGGAGCAGCCCGGTGGCCAACAGGAGGAGGATGGTTAGGGAGGGGGAGTGTGGCTTTCAGCAACCTTGGTGTCCTTATCACACCTTCCCCTCTCTCTATACCTGGCCACTGAAAGCAGGACTGACCCTTTTAACCTGAAACCCTTGGCTCTTGTACAATTTGGAGGAGAAATGGGCCTGGAGAGGAATGGACTTATGGCTACTCGGAGCAAGTGGGGGCTAGAGCTGTGATGTTAGGAATGAGATGTGTTCACCTGTGTTTGTACCCCAAGCTGGGTTCACTGTCCCAGACACGTGGATGGGGGCAGCTCCCTTCCTCTGTGGTCCTCACATCTCCAAGGAAGCTTGAGGAATAGGCTTTCCCATCTTACCTCTTTTCTCTCTCTCTCCCTCTCACACACACACCCCCACCTCAGGACACCTAAGAAGGCTTAGTCAAAGACAGGGCACTTTGTACTGTCATTCAGGACAGGTTTTTTTTTTGAGACAGAATCTTACTCTGTCACCAAGCTGGAGTGCAGTGGTGCAATCTCAAATCACTACAACCTCCGCCTTCCAGGTTCAAGTGAGTCTCCTTCCTCAGTCTCCTGGGTAGCTGGGATTATAGGTGCCTGCCACCACACCCAGCTACTTTTTGTATTTTTAGTAGAAACGGGGTTTCACTATGTTGGTCAGGATGGTCTTAATCTCTTGACCTCATGATCCGCCCGCCCTGGCCTCCCAAAGTGCTGGGATTACAGGCATGAGCTATCATGCCTGGCTGAGCTTGCTTTCTTAACCTCTGGACGCATTCCCATAAGAACAGGGGACTCGCACTGCACGTCTCACCAGGCTTTCTTCAGGGAACCCCCGGACCTCCCAAAGCAGCGGAGAGGCATTTATAGCATGGCAAGCACAGTGAACCAATCTGACCAGGGCCCAGCTGGCCACCAGCTATGGGCCTCTCATCCTATCTCCACCTCAAGAGCAACGGGGTGGTTATCGGAGGCCCAGGGGCTGATCCTCACTTATAAATCTCCTCTGCTTTCTCCTTGACCTTGGACTGGTCTCCATACTTCAGATCCTCACAGGCTTCCCAGAATCCCAGATTCTCTCCTGTATGATGAGAAGTCCACATGGATGACAGCCGGGTGGGAAATAATTTGGGAGAAGAAAAGAGGAAATAAAAGCAATGAGTTAGCTGGATGGATTCCATTTCCCAGCTCCGTGAGCACCTTTCCTGCCATAAAACAAGCCATTGCACATTGTGATGCTAGACAAAAACACTCCTTGGGGAAAGGAGCCACAGCTTCACTTCCAGGGCCTGGAAGAACATTGGGAACTTAGTAATTGCTCAATATGTGGTCTTAGAAATAAGCGAGATTACCACCCACCACATTTCAGCAATGCATTCTCACTGTGGCGGCTTGCTTTCCTCCAATAATACACAGACCAGAGCCCATATCACCCCCTGGAGTCTGTCATACTCTTTTCATTCGAGAATTTGGCTGTAGCAAATATTGCTTGAACAAGCTCGTACAGGAATAGCCTTATACACCCGTGCTGCTACACCAGGGTTTTCTTCACAAAGGCCTCCCTCCTTTGCTCCTGCTGAATGACTGTACAGGAGTTCTGTCTCCTTTGTTTGCTATGCTTAAGGAACCCATCATATGCAGTCCCTCACCAGGCATATTCCAGGCCAATGGTTCTTACAGAGAAGCTGTTCAAGCGGCAGTGCTGGCGGACTGACCCTCAGGGAAGGTCTGGCTGGGAGCAGGACTGAACGGAACATCACCTGAGCCAGAGGGAATTAGGCCAGAAAGAAAAGCCAGGTTCCCCAAAATCCTTCATCTCCCTCCAATTCAAAGTTTGTTGACCTACGGCGCCCAGAGGCACCGTGCATATGTTCATACGGTGGTCCCAGGTGGCAATTTTTGCCTGGGAAAATAAAGGCGATAACACCAACAGGAGAGCAAGTGTGTGTGTGTGTGTGTGTGTGTGTGTGTGTGTGTGTAAATCGTGGAGTGTCAGTCACAGTGTAGGGAAATGAACAACAAACTCCTCTCCTCTTGGCTGGGCATGGTGGGTCACATCTGTAATCCCAGCACTTTGGGAGGCCAAAGCAGGTGGATCACAAAGTCAAGAGATTGAGACCATCCTGGCCAACGTGGCGAAAGCCATCTCTACTAAAATACAGAGTTCGCTGAGCATGGTGGTGCATACCTGCAGTCCCAGCTATTCGGGAGGCTGCAGTCCCAGCTATTCGGGAGGCTGAGGCAGGAGAATTGCTTGAACCCGGGAGGCAGAGGTTGCAGTGAACCAATATCATGCCACTGCCCTCCAGCCTGGTGACAGAGTAAGACTCCATCTTAAAAAAAAAAAAAAAAAAAAAAAAAAATCCTCTCCTCTCCTTTCTTACTGCAGTTGACCCTTGAATAAGTGAGAGGTTAGGGCATAGACCCCCATGCAGTGGAAAATCCAAAAATTTAACTACAAATAGCCTACTGTTTACTAGAGACCTTACTAACAACATAAACAGTCAATGGACACATAAATGGATATGCAACTATATTTTATGGATTCACAATACACTCTCATAACTTTTTTCTATTTCTAGGCTATGCAGTTCATCTGCAAGTTTTTTCAAGTTATTGCAAATCTCCCCAAGTTTTTTATATATTTACTGAAAAAAAAATCCCCCTAAAAGTGGTCCTGTGCAGTTCAAACCAGTGTGGGTCAAGGGTCAACCGGGTGTTTCGTATATGAGAAGGCTGCACAATTCTAAACTAGTTGGCATTTGTTCTGTAGCCCTATAGAGGTTCTTCCTCTTCAGCAAGAACTTTAGGGCGTTCTTTGGACTGAGATCACAGACCAGTGATGCTCTTAATGAAAATGTAATTGACCTGACAGCAACTGCCATGTAAACCATCTTGCCCATCTCGAAAGACAGTTAATTGATTAGTGAAATTAAATAAGCAATTATTCATGATAGGCAAAAAGTGGAAAGCACTCAAATGTCCTTCGATGGAGGAATGAATGAACAAAACATGGTGTGGATGGCCAGGGAACCTCATTTTGCCTTAAAAAGGAAGGAGATTTCGACACATGCTGTAACGTAGACATATCTTACATCAGGCTACGTGACATAACCAGTCACAAAAGGACAAATACTGCATGATTCCACTCATATGAGGTCCATAAAGCAGTGAAATTCATAGAAGCAGAAAGCAGAAGGGTGGTTGCCAGGTGCCAGGATGGAGGCAGGGGGAAGGGAGAGTCAGTGTTTAGTGGCTACAGAGTTTCAGTTCAGGAAGATGAGAAAAGCTCTGGAGAGGAATGGCGGTGATGGTTGAGCAATAATGTGAATGTGCTTACTGTCACCAAATTGTATATGTGCACTTAAAAATGGTTAAAATGGGCTGGGTGCGGTGGTCACCGAAGGTCCGCCTAAGGTCAGATTACCTAAAGTCAGGAGTTCCAGACCAGCCTGGCCAACATGGTGAAACCCTGCCTTCACTAAAAATACAAAAATTAGCTGGACGTGGTTGTGGGTGCCTGCAGTCCCAGCTACTTGGGAGGCTGAGGCAGGAGAATTGCTTTGAACTCAGAAGGCAGAGGTTGCAGTGAGCGAAGATTGCACCACTGCACTCCAGCCTGGGCAACAGAGCAAGACTCCATCTCAAAAAAAAAAATGGCTAATATAGTAAAATTTATGTTACATATATTTTCCCACTAAAAATATTAAATGAGCATACAAGAACGTGTACACAGAAGTTCATAGCAGCATTATCCACAATAACTAAAAAGTCAAAGCAACCCAAATGTCCATTAACTTATAAATAGAGAAGCAAAATGTGGTACATATAAACAAGGAAATATTATGGGATCATTAAAAAGAAAAGAAGGAATTATACAGTCATTAAAAAGGAATGAAGTACTGTTATATGCTGAAACATGGACAAGCTTTGAAAACATTATGCTAAGTGAAAGAAGACAAAATGTCACATATTGCATGATTTCATTTATATGAAATGTCTTGAAGAGGCAAATCCACAGGGGTAGAAAGTAGATTTGCGGTTGCCAAGGGCTAGGGTGCAGGAGCGGGAAGAATAGCTTACGACTTCTAACGAGTAAAGAGTTTCTTTTTAGTGTTGCAAAAATGTTCTGAAATTAGTGATGATCATTGCACAATTTAATGAATTCTCTAAAAACCCCTGAATTGTACACTTTAAAAAAGCAAATTTCATGATATGCAAATAACATTTCAATTTTACAATTTTTCAAAAAAGAGGAAACCTATTATTTATCTTCCCTGTTTATACTTAAAACCTTAGCAATCTCATAAAGAGATCGCTAATAATACGGTTTTAATAATGCAGAGAAACCTTTTCACTGGATTCTCAGTAAGGAATGCATGGGGGAGATAATAAACTCAGGGTGTATGTTGGTGTATGTTGTCATTTCGCCACTAGATGGTACTATAACCACTTATTCTCCAGCCCTTCCACCTTTTCTGGGTTTTATTCTATAGTGGCAATTAGACTTGATTAGGGAGATGGTTTATCAACAATCCATATTATCATGTAATGTTCTGCATGTGGCAGCCAGCCAGGCTAAAGGCATGTCCAGAGGATTCGTTTCTGGAGCAGTGCCACAGCAAGTGGGTCTTGAGTAGTAAGCAGCCGAGTGCTAAGGCTCAAGGGCTGGGGACTGAGCAAGGAAGCTGAAGAATCCCGCAAAGATAAATATTTCAATGAAGGTGGCAAATGTACAGCCTGGTTCTGATCTGGACTTGTGGTTTTCCCGGATGCTCCTCTGTGAAGTGCAGTCTATTTAAGAAGCCTCAGGCCAGGTGTAGTGTAATCCCAGCACTTTGAGAGGCTGAGGCAGGTGGATCACTTGAGGTCAGGAGTTTGAGACAAGCCTGGCCAACATGACGAAACCCTGTCTCTATTAAAATTATAAAAATTAGCTGGGTGTGGTGGAGGACACCTGTAGTTCCAGCTACTTGGCTGGGAGGCTGCGGGAGCAGAATCACTTGAACCTTGGAAGTGAAGGTTGCAGTGAGCTGAGATCGTGCCACTGCACTTCAGCCTGGGCAACAGAGTGAGATTCTGTCTCAGTAAAAAAGGAGCCACAAATGCCCCCCATGAGGTGACATCCAGAGACAGGACATAAAACGTGGCTCTGCCCATTCCACTAAAATCCACACCCTCCTAAGGCCCTGAAGAAGTCAGACCAGGAGCTAAGGTGGTGGCTGTCAATCACCACACATTGGAATCATCTGGGGAGCTTCCAAACCTTCAGGGATTCCAACTCCCATCAATTTAAAAGCAACTTTAGGGATGAGATCCAGGAAAACATGTTTTAAAATATCCCCAGGCAGACTGAATGTGTAGAACCACTGAGCTAAAGAAAATCAGGAAGCCAGGCACAGTGGCTCACACCTGTAATCCTAGCACTTTGGGAGGCTGAGGTGGGCAGATCACCTGAGGTCAGGAGTTTGAGACTAGCCTGGCCAACATGGTAAAACCCCATCTCTACTAAAAATACAAAACAATTAGCCAGGTATGGTGGCAGGTTCCTGTAATCCCAGCTACTTGGGAGGCTGAGGCAGGAGAATTGCTTTAACCCAGGAGGCTGAGGTTGCAGTGAGCTGAGATCACCCCACTGCACTCCAGCCTGGGTGACACAGCAAGACCCTGTGTCAAAAAAAAAAAAAAAGGAAAAAAGAAAATCAGGCTGGGGGCTGGGGGACAAAAAGACAAAACCTTCCCTTCCTCCAGGTTTATTATACTTAGAGGCTGGAAGAATCTGGGGCTCCTCGGGGGACAGTGGGGGCATCCAGGATGGAAGAAGCCCTCAGAAATGTGAGGAATCCTAATGTGGATTCAGTGAGCAGATGCAATTTTACCCCAGACGGTGGGGCCTCTTTGAGTCTATGGAAAAAAACAGGTCTTGGGCTCAGGTTCCATTCTGAAAGCTGTGAAAGGAAGCGCGTGTTTAAGGGCATAAGCAAAGCTCTGAAAACATCTGCTGAGAAATTCCCCAAACCCTAGGCGAGACATTAAAGGGCTGTTTCTAAAAGTAAGTTATTTTTATTTTTTTCAAACCAAGACCCACCACTGAATTCTTTCTTGAGGAAGTACTGGAAGCTCTGCCGACCTTTGGGGTCTCGGATCAGCTCGCTGAAGTTGAAGGCCCATCGCTCCACTCGCATCTTGGTGGGGATTTCCACCCTGCAAGGACGATTTGTAAATGCACCAGACAGATAGGGGTTGTGCCAGGTGCTGGCCTGGGCTGGGGTGAGGGGCTTTAGTCTCATGGCCTAGGGCTCAATCCAGTCCTCCTCCTCTTCCTCCTCCTCCAAACCCCTGCATAGCACACCCACCAAGTAATTACTTGCTAGGAAGAGGCCTTGGCAGACAAGTCCCCTGGGGCTCACATCAAAGACCTGAACATCCAGAGGTGAGGAGGATGCCCACCGAGGGGAGCCCAAGCTCAGGTCCTGCTCTTTGCCTTAAGGACAAATGAATACAAATGCCTCCTCCAAAGCCTCATAACAGCCTGGAGCCTGGCCAACAGAGGGTCAAGCTTCCACCTGGACTAGGAGAGAATTCTAGAGCAGCATTGGTAATGAGTGCTGCAATCATTGCCACCTGCTGGGTGCCTATCACCCACGACAGCTGTCCATCTACCATGGCACATCCTGGCTTCTGCTGGAAGCTGGTGGCTCCTCCTGTACCTGCCTCAGGCCACATGCCCTGGAGCAGACCCATTTGCCATCCCTGCAATTAGCATCTTCCTCTAAGATGCAAATCCCACTTTGCTTCCTTGTTTGGAAAGATTTCCCTGATCCCAGGTAGGACATTTGAGCCCAGCTGGCAGAGATCTGACATTTCAGAGAATAAGAAAAAGACTTGGTTCTTTCCTATCCCTTACGGAATTCGCCTAAACCTAACACAGTCCCTTTGAAACTAAGGTTTCAAGTCCATCACACCATGTTTCCCACAGATGTAGCAGCTAGGACCAGAACCAGGCACAATTCATGTCTACAGGATCCAAGGTAAAGCATGCCAAGCAAGTTTTACACTTTCCATAGAACAAGTGTAAAAACAATAAGAAAACCGATTAACAGTAACAGCTGCCATTCACACACCATTGTCCTATGTGAGGTACTGGGTGTTACACACATACCACTGAATCCTTAAAAGAACACTATGCGTTGAGTATTACTATCCTATTTTATTGTCAAGAAAACTGAGGCTCAGAGGTTAAATACTTGCCCAGGCTCACATAATTAGTAGGAAGCTGAGCTGTGATGATGAGTGGTTTGCAAACTTCCATCAGAATCACTTGAAAGATTCGTTCAAACAGATTGCTGGGTCCCAACCCCAGAGTTTCTGATTCAGTAGGAGTAGGTGGGGCCCAAGAACATGCATGTCTAACAGGTTCCCTGGTACTGCGGATGCTGCTGGTCCAGGGACCACACTGGGAATCAATGCTCTAAACCAGCCTAAGAATCCTGGCTGCTTGTGAAAATCAGCAGAGCTTTTAAAAAACACTGATAGGGGTGAGAGAGCAACCCAGGCCAATTAAATAAGAGGTTTGGGAGAATAAGAGGTCTGAACATTGGCGTTTTTATTAAGCTTCCCCAGTAATTGTAATACTGCTCTAAAATCTAAACCATTAAGAACAAGATTTCTCCCTTTCATGGGAGCTAAGCTATGAGGATGCAAAGGCATACGAATGACACAATGATGGCTGGGCGCGGTGACTCACGCATGTGATCCTGGCACTTAGGGTGGTTGAGGCGGGCCGATTATGAGGTCAAGAGATAGAGACCATTCTGGCCAACACGGTGACACCCCGTCTCTACCAAAAATACAAAAATTAGCCGTGCATGGTAGTGAGTACCTATAGTTTCAGCTATTCGGGAGGCTGAGGCAGAAGGTATTTGAGAAAATCAGTTCCTATTCTACTTGTGAAATGAAGTAGACTGCCTTCCATCCAGTCCGTCTGTCACTCCTCTGATTCCAATTAATGCCATTGATAGGAAATGTCCAGATAGACAAATCCATAAAGAGAAAAAGTAGATTCTTAGTTGCCTAAGGCTGGAGGAGTCCAGGGTTTCTTTTTTGTGTAATGAACATGTTTTAAAACTGATTGTAGATCTATGACTATAATAAAAACCATTGAACTGTATGCCTTGAATGGTGAATTTTATAGCATGTGAACTGTAACTCGAAAACTTTTTTTAAAAACACCACTACATAAAATACATACAGTTTAGCATTTAGGTCCCAGAACTGGGTGTCATCGGTGATCCAGGGGTTGCTGGGAAGGCAGCCTGACATGATGGCATCATTGGATGAGAACTGCTCGCTGTATTTCACAATCCTGAAAAGCAAACAAACGATTTCCTAGAAGCTCGACACCCAAGAGACAAAATCCATACACAGGTCAACCAACCAGCCTGTCCTCTTTCCTGTATCAATCCGGTGACATACTTATTATTGTCATCTTAGAAACTTGCTTGGATCAGCTGGGCACGGTGGCTCACACCTGTAATAGCAGCACTTTGGGAGGTCGAAGTGGGAGGATCACAAAATCAGGAGATCAACACCATCGTGGCTGACATGATGAAACCCCGTCTCTACTAAAAATACAAAATTAGCTGGGTGTGGTGGCTCGTGGCTGTAGTCCCAGGTACTCTGGAGGCTGAGGCAGGAGAATCACCTGAACCAGGGAGGTGGAGGTTGCAGTGAGCTGAGATAGCGCCACTGCACTCCAGCCTGGAGATAGAGTGAGACTCCATCAAAGAAGGAAGGAAGGAAGGAAGGAAGGAAGGAAGGAAGGAAGGAAGGAAGGAAGGAAGGAAGGAAGGAAGGAGGGAGGGAGGGAGGGAGGGAGGGAGGGAGGGAGGGAGGGAAGGGAGGGAGGGAGGGAGGGAGGGGAAAGAGAAAAAGAAAGAAAGAAAGAAAGAAAAAAGAAAGAAAGAAAGAAAGAAAGGAACTTGCTGAAATCCAATAACCCTTGGGATTGGCAGGTATTTGACAAAATCAGTCCCAATTCTACTTGTGAAATGAAACATTGTCTTCCATCCAGTCCCTTTGTCATTCCTCTGTACCTATTTCTTTCTTTCCTTCTTTTTTGAGACAGCCAAGCTGGAGTGCAGTGGCACAATCTTGGCTCACTGCAGCTTCCACCTCAGCCTCCTGAGTAGCTGGCACCACAGACATGTACCAGCATGCCTGGCTAATTTTTTTTGTATTTTTGGTAGAGACGGGATTTTGCCGAGTTGCCCAAGCTGGTCTCACACTCCTGGGCTCAAGCGATCCACCTCAGCCTCCCAAAGTGCTGGGTGGGATTACTGGCATGAGCCACTGCTCCCCGCCTAATTTTTTATCCTTTAAGAAATCCGTCCCTATCTCCCCTCCCGCACTGCTCCCAGTCTGTAGTGATCTCTGTTCTACTTTACATATTTTCAAATAGCCAGAAAAGAAGATACTGAATGATAAATGCTTGAGGTGATGGATGTGCTAATTACCCTGATCTGATCACTATACATTGTATATATTGAAACATCACTATGTACCCCCTAAATATGTACGATTATGTGCCAATTTTAAAAACTTTTCTAAAAAAGTGCTAATTCCCTTGAGTTGAGTCAGACTGTCTGAGTTAATGCATTTCCCACTGTCTGGGTATTGAAAACCTGCTGTGCCTCCTCCCCATAGGTGGGGAATTGTGTCCACAGTGAATGTGAAATGCACCTGCTCTGAAGTCGGCCTTCAGTCATGAGATTTGGGCAGAATAGGATCCATCCCTCAGAGATAAACCAGTGGTGTCCTAGAGACAAGCACTGGGTTTGCAATTATATGCAGAACTCAAGCCCCCTGGTGTCTTCTCTCCCAAGACTCTTTAGTTGACAATCAGACCTTTTTTTTTTTTTTGAGACGGAATCTTGCTCTGTCCCCCAGGCTAAAGTGCAGGGGCATGATCTCAGCTCACTGCAGCCTCCTCCTCCCAGGTTCAAGCAATTCTTGTGTCTCAGCCTTCAGAGTAGCTGGGACTACAGGCACACACCACCATGCCCGGCTAATTTCTGTATTTTTAGCAGAGATGGGTTTCACCATTTTGGCCCGGCTGGTCTCAAACTCCTCACCTCAGGTGATCCACCTGCCTGGGCCTCCCAAACTGCTGGGACTACAGACATGAGCCACCACTCCCAGCCCAGACCTTTACCAGTAGAGATGCTAGAGGGGAAAAGACCAAAAACAAAAACAAAAAAATAAACAAACAAAACTGGTTCACAGGTCAAAATACTAATGATGTCAAAATTATGGTAATAAGGTCCTAAGACAAATAAAAATTGGAAAGTGGGTCTAAGAAGTATCCTTGGGTCTCCTTCAATTTTCTTTCTGTTTGGTTTCATAAAACTGGGTTTGTAGAACATTGAAGTAAATGGTTTTGAGCTTATCATAATGATGATGATTATAACCCAAGCGTGTGCCCCTGGATGCCCAGGTGCCCTCCTCAGCTGGGATCGGGGCTCAGCAGCAGCAGAGTCACTGAAATGTGGGTGGGGTCAGGGTATGTTTTCTCAGGCAGGTGGCATTTTTGTAAACTGGGGACTTAGGAAGATGTGAAAAATTTTTGCGAGAGCCCAACCCTTACCCATATTGAAGGAAGGCACTAAAATAACAAAACACAGCATATTCAGCCCCAATCAGTACTAGGACTTGAGTCTTACACAGTCAGAATACATAATTAGTCACGTCATGCCTCCCAGGAATCAGCCGAGTTTATTTTCATGCATGCAGGAAAATCCCAGAGTTAGTAATGTGGTCCTAAAATAAATTCCACATTTTAAAGGAATAACTGCTTGCATGTGGGAGGCACTAAGCTCTTTTTTGTCTCTAAGATTATGTCCCATGGAGGGTTGGGTCAAGGTAGCCGGAAGGTTCAATAAATCAGACACAAATGTCCAATTTAGCCTAATGGGATTTTAAATCAAAGATTAACAATGGACATTTGGTAGGACATGGAACCTGCAAACGTGACCCGCACACCCCTGATGAATTGGAATGGGTAACAGCAGGAACCCAGGCTATCTCGGATCCTCATAGGATCTTCAGTCCACGGACTTCCAACTCTTTCCAATGTCCCTATCCACACATTAGTGGATTCCAAGAAACATGACAGTCTTTGCTACAGCCTCACCTACCCTTGATTTTGCCTAACCCAAGATGAGACCCAGGGGCTTGTTCTGAGAGAAGAACTAGGAACTAAGTCCCCAAGAGACTGGTTTTGTCCCTCACAGTTCTGCAGAATCCTCAGTCTGTCAGCCCAGGACTTGTCAAGTTTGCCTTAAAGCAGAAGTTCTCCTCTTGTCTACCTATTACGCTTATTTTAGCAAGATCAACAAGTCAGGGACATACCCTCCCAGGGACACGGAAGACTTCACTGTGGACCTCATCAAGGCTTGTTGGTAATACATGATCTAGAAGAGACACAGTTATCACAAGGTGTTCAGCTCCTCCACCGTTCATCATCACTACATACAGCCTTCAAACCCAGAAACCATTTTACCCAGAGCCACACCCTGTTCTGTGCCCAAAGCCAGCCCCACAGTAAATAGATGACCCTAGTCTTCAAATCAGTGGCCTTCTTCATCCATTATGTATTGGTCTGGGAAAAAGCATTAGCAGAAAAAAAAAAAAAAAGTTCTAAGGAGCATTAAACTGAGATACAGGGATAGACACTTGGCTTTTCCCTCACATGCCTCTGGCTGACAGAAGCGGAGCATGGTCCCCACCACAGGTGACATCCTTAAATGTCGTGATTCTGTGGCGTTAGCCAAATCAAATTATCCCCTCCTCAGCCACCTTCTTCCACATTCAGAAAGCTAACCACACATCCCACCTCAATGGCCAGTGCTTCCCAGGACTCTGTGTTGGGCCCCAGATATAAGATTTGCCAATAGAGACAGTTGGCCACATTGGGTAGACTCTGGCCCTGTAATGATAGGCTCAGGAGCCAGGCTGGGGATGTAGAGTCTCTGCAGCCTGAAGCATTGGTGTCCACAGTCCTCTCTGGCCGCCCCTCAGCTCTGTGCCTTTGAGGGGTTTTTCATGCCCTGAGTGTCAGCATCAGCCCCAGCCAGAGCTTACAAAAGATGCTTTGGCATTCTGTGCTGTCTGTGAATTTGGAAATAATTTTTTGAACATTGCACATGGTTTTCATTTCATTACCAAGTGCAGAGCCTAAAACAAAGTACATATAATCTGCTTGTTAGAAGATTTAAAACCATTCTTCACTGGAAGTGGAAGACTAATTACCTCTTTTTTGACAGCAACGACTGTTTGTTTCTGTAAAACAGAGAAACAAAACCATTAAACAGATGTCATGAAATCATTACAGTTCAAACACCCATTTGAAAAACAAAAATCCTCCCCATGAGAAAACTGCCTATTTTTTCTTTCTTAAAAGGTAGGATTTCGCCATTTCTACTGCCTCCACTGTGTTCTGTGTAACCACTGGGGAATAAATACCAACTAAGAGATTTGGTAAGCGAAGGAGCATAACTTACCACTATAACTTTGCTCTCCTAAAGACCAAGATGAATTAAGGTCTAAATTTGGGATTGGTGCCAATTTAGCATGGTGCCTACAGAATGATCTGGAGAGTGAGAAATAAAGATTCCTGTCTGAGATATGGATTAAGAGAAAATGGGGAAGGTCAAGGGCAGTGGCTCACACCTGTAATCCCAGCACTTTGGGAGGCAAAGGAGGGAAGATCACTTGAGCCCAGGAGTTCGAGACTAGCCTGAGCAACATGACAAAACCCAGTCTTTACTGAAAGTACAAAAAATTAGCTAGGCATGGTAGTGTGCATCTATAGTCCCAGCTACTTGGGAGGCTGAGGTGAGAGGATTGCCTGATCCCGGGAGGTCAAGACTGCAGTGAGCCATGATCATGTCACTGCACTGTAGCCTGGGCAGCAGAGCAAAGCCTTGTTTCAAAAAAGAAAAAGAAAGAGAGGAGAGATAAAAACTAGCATGGAGCTTGGGTGTTGGTTTCTTTTGTTACAGGGGAGAGCTCTGAAGCAATGGTAAGATGCATTCCTCAAGTAGCCACAATAATTTGACCAATAATATAAGTTGAGAAGCAAACCAATGTTACCAAAAATAAAGCACATAGTGGAAAGGCTTGGGGCCAGCATGCACTGCAAACTGAGTCTCCAAGTTGAGCCGCCCTGTGGAACCAGGCCCCATCCCCTCGCTGAAGCTGCTGGAGCAGAGTCATACTGGGGATCAGCTTCAAGGTGTCCCCTCTCAACTTTCTGAGTAAGCCAGAGGAATAAAGGACAGCTCCAAGAGGGGCTCCATGTTCAGGGTCTTAGAAGCTCCTGGAAACAATTCAGAGCTGTCTTTAGCCAAATAGAGATAGATCTACAATTGCAGTGGGCCGAGCTTCCTCTGCGCCACTTTTCTGCTCCATGTAACTTGGAGGTTGGGCAAGGTGGCGAACCCAGTCTCAGTTTTCCTAGGTTTGGTTGTGTCCAGGGGCTGCTTGGTGCTGATTCTTGTTTTGTTTGTGTGTTGTTGTTTTTCATTTTAACAGATCTACTTTAATTCCAAAAGAAATTAATCTAGAATGGTCAGTAATACACAATAGACTTTTATGTTTCTTTTTTAGGTATCTATCTAATACAAGTTTATTTGTATATGTGCAATGCATAATAATAACTCTGGCTTAGATATGAGTCCCAAAAGGATGAACATATATTTTCATATGTTCCATAAATTATTAATGACCTAATTTCATTTAAAAAATGGTTTCAGCAAATATGAAAATAGAAAGTCCTGTTATTTGTCCATTTATAATATGAGAGAGAAAAAAAAAGAGAGATGATACATTCCTCTATAGAAAAAGTGGGTTTAGAGAACAGTTCTGGTAGTATTTCACATGGTAAAGTATGAAAAGGTCTAATAAGGAGCCCCATTGCTCAGGGGAAAAAAAAATGATTGCAGTGTGTTTCTCTTCCAAATTGCTTAGTAACACCAAGTGATTTTCAAACTAGGGGGCAGATTACTGGCACTGAGTTCATTAAATTTAGATCTATCTTGAATAGGGATATTATAGAAATCGAGAACATCTCTAAACCCGTGCATCTGGGAGAGTCTGGAGTTAGATGACCCAACCATCAGCTAAATGTACCAAGAGACTGAACTTTAGATGACCATCTTCCAGGGAGATGTCTTGCCACATACAAGGAGGAGATGAACTAAAAACTTCAACATAAGATTTCAAACGACTCTGCAGATCTTCAGGTGGTGTGTACGCTCAGATTTGTAAGGGTGGACACACTGAGATAGATTCCTTTTTCACCTCTTCTACTATCTCAGCAACCACTGGCTCTTTCTCTTTTCCGAATCGAGACCAAAATTCTCTACGTGGTGCCCCTGAGACTGTGCACATGAAGACGCTTCTGATAATGCCAGACACACATTGTGCCGCCATCTTCCATAAGATCCACGGGCCTTGTGCTGACTCTTATACTTCAAGTGGAGCCTCTTCATTCCTGCCTGCTAATATCCATGATGCTTAAGCCACCCAACGGTCATAAGTCTGAGGAGGACACTACTTCCTTTGAGCCAGTCAGTCAGCAAAATATACACTGGCCCCTGAGCCAATTGATGAGGAATGAAGGAGAGTCCAATCCAGAACGTCATATACCTGCCTCTCCTTTCTAACCCAGGCTGGCTTTCATTTTGCTTCTTCGGATTACTTTTCTATCATTGCTTTTCATAAGAAATCCTTTTCCTGCATGGAGGAGTAGGGAGAGTTATCTCAGAAAGGTAAAGCTCATGTAGTTTTTTGTATTTCAGGCTCTCACACATCCTGACTTCCTCCTTCAGAGCATGGATCACCATTTGGATTTTATACTTATTCGTGTAACTCTTTGTTTAAAGTATAAATCAACATCAAGGTATCATTGAGGGAAGGGGCCATGTCTATCTTCCCTAGCACAATGTCTGACACAGAGTAGATGCTCAGTAAATATGTAACAAATGATGACTTCAGTATGCTTTGAGGCCTAGAAGAATGGGGACATTTTCTAAGCTTAATAGCATTTTTTCTACTAAGAAATTGAAAACACTCCCCGAATGATCCAAATGCACTGGGAACTACACTTATTTGTTCCCATTCTCCTCCAACATACGGCACTATTTTAGAAGATGCACATTTCTGGTAGAA
Source organism: Callithrix jacchus (assembly GCF_049354715.1). Lineage (NCBI taxonomy): Eukaryota > Metazoa > Chordata > Mammalia > Primates > Cebidae > Callithrix > Callithrix jacchus. Next base: position 124,144,599 of record NC_133506.1, read on the forward strand.
AAGGACCCTAGGGCCAGAGAGGACTTACATTCAAATCTAATACTGTATAATTATTTCCTTCTGTTGGAGCCTTGCTGCCGTGGGTTATTCAGAATAGCATCTACTGGTCTATGCCCTCTGCTCAAAGTGGGAGCTGTACTTTTACATAATGATAACTGCCTAGTAACTACTGAGAAGCAATTGACACTTCTTTGAGCATTTGCAAAGCTTAAGGTAAGGAGATTTTATTATATTAATTTTTAACTGAGGAAACCAAGTTTCTGTGAGGTTGTGGGTAACCTTCTCAACAACTCCTGGTCAGAAGTTGGATGGGCCAGGATTCAAATCCAGCTCTTCCCTTTGCAAAGCTGAGGGAAGATGTGTTGAGAAACACAGAATCTCGGATCCTGTTCACTTTCTCCTCCTAGCCCCCTCTCTTCCCATTCCTTCTTTGCCCTGAGGCTGAGAGTGCTGCAGGATGGAATGCCTCCACCCAGTCACTTAATTTAAAATGTAAACAAGGCTGGGCATGGTGGGTGGCTCATTCCTGTAACCCCAGCACTTTGGGAAGCTGAGGCAGGCAGATCACCTAAGGTTAGCCTGGCCAACATGGTGAGACCCCATCTCTACTAAAAATACAAAAATAAGCTGGGCATGGTGGTGCACACCTGTAATCCCAGCTGCTTGGCGGAGGCCCAGTGGGAGGGGTGCTGACGCAGGAGAATTGCTTGAACCAGGGAGGTGGAGACTGCAAGGAGCTGACGTCATGCTACTGCACTCCAGCCTGGGCAATAGAGCAAGACTCCATCTCGAAATTAGTAATTAATTAATTAATTGTCAACAAAAAGTGAGCTAGAGCCCTACCACAAGACGAAACGCAAGTACCAGAAACACTCTGTCCTTAGCACTCATGATGGTGAAGAGTGGAATCGTGTTAGGCGCATCCTCAGCAGCCGGTGTCATAAGCACCTCCAAGGTGTCCAGACCCCAGCATCAAGCTTTCTGCCTGTCGGCCACTGTTCTGCAGCCAGCACCTGGGGGCACAGGGCTCCTAAGTGGATGCAAGCAGATGCGTCCTGGCTGCCTGATGTTCTCTGGGGCCGCAGGCAGCTGTATTTGCAGGCGACTTTGTGGCATGCTTATTTCCATTCCACCTCTAGGGGCTCTTACTTTGGCCTAATATACTTGCTCCTAGGGCCATTACCTCAGTCTTCAGGGGTTTACCATTTGTATACTCCTGTTCACTTCTTTTGATTTTATTACCTCCCTAGGGCTCTGCCTCTGTGCTGTGGTTGCTATTTTGTTTTTTGATTTCCGGAATTAGCAGTTACCTTCTGGGAATCGGACTGCAGCCTGCTCTCTATTATTAGTAGGATTTGGTTGAAGGTGAGACTTTCCCACCTCTAGCTTGGATTGTCCACATGAATTTTAGCTGGTATTTCTACCTTTAAAAATACCTGTCCAGGTTGTGTACGTTGAAAGACAGTGGCTGCACAATGTGTGGCTTTGGCTAGATTGAAATCATGGCAGGTCCAGAAACGGATGCCCAATTCCAGGCATTAAAATACATTTCAGCTCTTAGAGGCTCACAAGTAGAATGAGTTGTGTACTGACCACATATGGAGGCATTGCTTTGATGATCTTTCACTTCAAGTCAAGATCTAAAAACACTCCAGCTGTGAAAGCAACATAATGGATTCTAAACTGTCTGTGCCTCATCCATTAAGTTCTCATGCCTGGAGAAGTTCATGTCGACTTGTTATGTGATAATTCAATTTGTACAATAAATTACAAACTGGAAAAAATAGCTGTTCGTGGGATCTGCTTCCTCTAGACTGACACAGAGGGATCTCTGCTCCTCTAGGAGTGTGTGAAGGGAGGGGACAGTGAGGGAAAAGAGTCCTGAACTTTTCTAAAAGGTGAAGAGACAATTTGATTAGGAGGGAATGGTGGAGAAGAGATTCAGGAAAGAGTATGGATGATGGTACATGCCTGTGGTCCCAGCAACTCCTGGAGGCTGAGGCTGAAGGATTGCCTGAGTCCAGGAGTTCGAGGCTGCAGTGAGCTATGATGGCACCACTGCAATGCAGTGCAACCTGGGTGACAGAGCAAGACCCTGTCTCAAAAAAGAGAGAGAGAGAGAGGAAGAAAGAAGGAAAGAAAGAAAGCGAGAGAGGAGGGAGGGAGGGAAGGAAAGAGAGAAGTGGAGGGAGGGAAGGAAGGAAGGAGGGAAGGGAGGGAGGGAGAGAGGGGGAGAGAGAGAGAAAGAATTAAAGAAAGAAAGAAGAAAAAGAAGGAAGGAAGAAAGAAAAAAACAAGGAAGGAGGGAAGGGGGAAAGGAGAGAAGGAGGGAGGGAGAGAGGGAGAGAGGGAAAGAGAAAGAGGAAGAAGGAAGGAAGGAAAAATAGAAGTGCATGGGCTTTGAGGTTCAGACAAAGGTTGAAATCCTAGTCCTACCACTTCCTGGCTATGGCCTTGGATGAGTTGCTGAGCATCTCAGAGCCTCTAATTTCTCATTTGTAAAAGGCGAATAGAAAAAAAGAGGGATTAAATGAGATAATAGACACAAGGTGCCTGGCACAGAGCAGAGACCCGCACACAGTGCCTGTTCTTAGGGCTACTGTACCCCCGCTGAGCACGTGCAGGGCACAATGTTAGCCCTCATCGTAAGATAAAACGTGGGATTCACAGGCAATATTTGGGGCCTACTTATGCAAAACAAGATATTCATTGCCTATCTGAAATTCAAACGTAACTGGGAATCCTGTATTTTTATTTGGTAAGTCTTGCAAACCTACTCTCAATATAATTATATCTTAGCAGAAGGCAATAAGAAATATTATGTTAAAGTGAAGTTGTTACCAAAAAAAAGTACACACAATTCTAAGCAAGCCAAAGAAAATCACCTCCTGATAAAATAAGAAATGAGGGTTTTTTTCAGTCTGGCATTCACACACAACTTCCCTCCCTTCTCAGCTGCCGGCCCTCCTGGAGTGAAGCCACTTCTTTATGACTCTACTCAGCTACACGCTTTGCTACAGGAGGAAGTTTCTGCCTCAGGAATCACTGGATGCTCTGCATTCTTAGCATTCTAACAATTTCTTATTTTTCCCTTGTAGAGTTGCCCAAATAGGGACACATCTAGACCTGTTGTTTACACAGCTCTGGACCCGCTAAGAGTCGAACTTAGCGGGTGGAGGCTGCAGACAATTGTCACAGGGCAGGAGGGGTCAGGCCACTGCCAGGAGGAGTGCAGGGGAGGGATAAGTAAGGACTCTGGGATGGGGCAGCCAGGTAAGTATCTGCAGAGAATCATAGGTGGCAGGGCCGAGCAAGCCGCAGAGCCATAGGCAGCGAGATTCAGAGAACTGTGAGGGCTCAGGCAGCGCTGGCATTGAGAGCAAAGAGGGGGTCTAAAGTCAGAAATGGGGAGATCCAAAAACACAAGTGGTTAAAGCAGAGCAGGCAAGAAAGAGATGGGGCCAGGCGTAGTGGTTCATTCCTGTAATCCCAACACCCTGGAAGGTTAAGGCGGGTGGATAGCTTGAGCCCAGGAATTCAAGACCAGCCTGGGAAACATGGTGAAACCCCAACTCTACTAAAAATACAAAAAGTAGCCAGTTTTATAACCTGGTCTCAAAATAAATAAATAAAGGCCAAGCATGGTGGCTCACACCTGTAATCCCAGCACTTTGAGAGGCCAAGGCAGGCGGACCACCTAAGGCCAGGAGTTTGAGACCAGCCTGGCCAATAAGACAAAACCCTGTCTCTACTAAAAATATAAAAATTAGCCAAACATGGTGGTGCATGCCTATAATCCCAGCTACTCAGAAGGCACAAGAATCATTTGAACTCAGGAGGCGGGGGTTGCAGTGATCCAAGATTGTGCCACTGCACTCCAGCCTGGGCGACAGAGCAAGATTCTGTCTCAAAATAGATAGACAGACAGATAGACAGATAGACAGAGAGATAGATGATAGATAGATAGATAGATAGATAGATAGATAGATAGATAGACAGATAGATTTAAAAAAAAAAAATTTAAGGGGGTGCAGCTATCCAAGGAGACTTGGATTTGAGGTTGTGATTTTGTGAAGTAAATAGCTGTCCAGCCAGGTGTGACCTCATCAGATAGAGAGAGAATTGCTTACAATGTACAAGGCTCAATGCAAAATAAAAATGCAGGTTTACTGGTCAGAAAAAAAAGTGTAAAGAATTCTGAGACGATAACAGAACATTAAACCAAATAAGAGTCCTTCTGAGGGTGGGGTCTTGGCAGCTATACAAGCCCCTCCCTGCTCATGAAGCCGGCCAGGGTGCAGGTGTAAGCCTTTCGGGGTAGAGAGGAGAGCAGTGGTGGTATCAGGGAGGAGCATGAGCTACAGAACTAGAAACATGTAACTGAATCCTGGCTGGGTCACCTTGGGCAAACAGCTCCATCTCTGTTTGGTTTTTTTTTCACTTGAAAAAAGAAACTGACATTAACTCCGTAAATGGGTTTCATGAAATCCAGCAAAACTTCTAAAAGCCACAATAAGGACATTAGAAAACATCAAGCAGGATGTGGAGTGGGCTCTAGCACCCATCATCTGAGGGTCAGATCCTGGCTTCACCACTTCTCAGCTGTGTGTCCTTGAAGGAGCCATGCTCTCTCTTGGCCTGCTTCCTCAACTGTGAAACAGGGATGGAAGGTAACCATGTACCTCATAAGGCAGTAACGAGTCTTAGCTGAGCCGTTACAAGGAGTGGTGCATTCAGTTCAGTGCCTGGCACTCGGGGAGCTGTCAGCAAACATCAGCCTTTGAGCTGTCCCTACCCTTAGCCAGCCATGGTCACACAGAAGCCACAAGAAGAAAGCAGTTTGTCTCCTGTTGGTGAGAGCATATGGTGTGGGAAGCGGGGGTTGCTCACTGAGGCCCCCAGGCTGAGCACCTCTGCAAAGCACAGTATTTTATACTGCGGAGGGGGGCATAGTTCTGCCTTTCACCCAAAGATCTGTGTACTTGCCAGTGTAGACTGAGGTTCTGAGCAGCTGCTCATTGGACTAGGCAGAGAGGTTGAAATTGGCATGTATCCCTTCCTTTCACCTCCAACAAGGCAGAAATATGAGAAGGTGAAAAGGCAGAAGAGGAAATCGGCTAGGTATAGAACCCCAAAATGGGGTACGAGGTCTATAAGTCCCATAAATTCTCTCTCACAGCATGACAATACTTAGAATAATACCAGCTCTGTGTGGAGTGTCTAAGTGTTGATTAGCATTCTAGACATAAGTGATCCCGCTTAATCCTCTGAGGAAGGAACTAGCGTGCTTCCCCTGTTATAGATGAGAAAACTGAGACTGTGGCTCAAGAGCTCACCTAAGATTACATGGACTGGAAGTGGCAGAGCTGGGGCTCAGGCCAACGTCAAGGGTTTCTCCAGCACGTGACACTGCCCTCATCCCTAAACGATATCAGTGACCCTGTCATAAGCAGCCCCTGCCCCTATTACCTCCTGGGGTGGAGGGGTTGGGGGTTTTGTATGCCTCAAGGTATTGGAGCCGAAAAAAGACTCACTTCTAGAATGTGGTCCCGGCCCCTGGCCAGTCCCTCCCAGCTGCCATCAGCCGGTGGGAGTGGGCTACCCAGGGCCCTAGACACCTGCCAACCTAATGACCTTCCTCCTTATGTTTGACGGTTACTTGCCTCTATTTGGGGAAAACAGTTACATCTTCTCAAGAAGTTACTCATTTTTGAAATGCAAATCAAAACCGCAATGAGATACCATCCCACACCAGTCAGAATGGCTATTATTAATAAGTCAAAAAATAACAGATGCTGGCAAGGAGAAAAGGGAAGCTTATATGCTGCTGGTGGGAATGTAAATTAGTTCAGCCATTGTAGAAAGCAGTGTGGTGATTTCTCAAAGAACTTAAAACAGAATTACCATTCAACCCAGCAGTCCCATTACTAGGTATACACCCAAAGGGATACAAATCATTCCATATAAAGGCACATGCATGCAAATGTTCACCACAGCACTATTCACAATAGCAAAGACATGGAATCAACCTAAATGCCTATCAATGGTAGACTGGATAAAGAAAATGTGGTACATACATACACCATGGAATACTATGCAGCCATAAAAAATGAGATCATGTTCTTTGTAGCAACATGGATGGAGCTGGAAACCATTATCCTAAGCAAACTAATGCAGAAACAGAAAACCAAATACTACATGGTTCCACTTATAAGTGGGAGCTAAACATTGAGTATACAAGGACACAAAGAAGGGAACAACAAACACCTAGGCCTACTTGAGGGGGGAGGGTGGGAGGAGGGAGAGGATGGAAAAACTACCTATGAGTACCATGCTTACTGCCTGAGTGATAAAATAATCTACATCAACCCCCATCACATGCGATTTACCTGAAATGTACACCCCAAACCTAAAATAAAAGCTTACAACTGGGCGCAATGGCTCATGCCTATAATCCCAACACTTCAGGAGGCCAAGGTGGGTGGACCACCTGAGGTCAGGAGTTCCAGACCAGCCTGGCCAACATAGCAAAACCCCATCTCTACTAAAATTACATAAAAATTAGCTGGGCGTGGTGGAACATGCCTGTAATCCCAGCTACTCCAGAGGCTGAGGCAAGAGAATCGCTTGAATCCAGGAGGCGGAGGTTGCAGTGAGAGGAGATCGCACCACTGCACTCCAGCTGGGTGACAGAGCGGGACTCCATCTCAAAAAAAAGAAGGATTGATTCGTTCTCAAAATGACCTCTCTTTTCAAACCAGCTCAGGCACCATGAGTTCTCTGAAGTGAGACAAATATCCAAAATCTCTGCACTCCTGGGTCCTCATGGAGATGCTTCGTGCTCTTGGCAACCCTCTCCTCTCAGGGCAGATTAACCTGGGAACATAGGGGACCCACAGACAGACAGACCACAGCATGCGGGTACTGGCTGAGGGGGGGCTGGAAGGGGTCCTGCATGCATGAGAGTTGCAGGTCTTTATTCTTCTTAACACTTTATTCCACAGCAGCCAGAGTGCACAGACAGGAGAAAGATAGCTGGGAAGAGAGAGAGAGACAGAGAAGATGATGGTAAACAACAGCAGAGACACAGCCCACATCACACCCCACCACGGCACAGGCACCCTCTGTCACACACGCAGCCTGCCCACCGGGCTCTGGGCTGAGAGAGTTGCCAGCATCCACATCTGTAGGAAATGGGCTTTGAGGACCAAGGGGCACAAAGATGCCTCCCCAGTAAAGACAGTCATCTGGTCACCCTCCTTGGAAGTCACCCCCAGGATGGAGCAGTTCTGCTCCTTAGCTTCTCTCTCAAATTGGTGAAGTTAAGGTCCTGCCTAACCACCTCCCCCAACACACACACACACACACACACACACACACACACACACACACACACAGCTGAGCAGTATCCTACTGGCTTGAGTCACCAATGGGTGGCCCTTGGTTTCCACCCCCCATGTCAGAATGAGTGATGTGCTTTCTGACTCCACACTCTCCCTCCTCTCCAGGAAAGAGGTTTCCAGAGCAGCCAGCTAGCCATTAAAAAAAAAAAAAAAAAAAAAAAACCTTTCACCCAGGTTCAGTCTTTTACTCAAGGATTCTGTTTCCATGACAACCAAGCCTACGAGGCCTCAGCAGTGATCTGTTATCTGACAAGGGGAACATGTGAAAGGCTGCCCCAGGAACAGCTGAGTGAAGGCTGACTGTGCCCTGGGTGTATCAAAGGAGGGGTCTCTTTGGCCTGTGGACAAGAGACCTGATGATTCCCTTGGTGACGCTCTCTAGGGAGCAAAAGCCAGACACTGTCCCAGAGCTGCCTTGCTAACATTTCCGGCTCCTTTTTTTTCCCCTCCCACTTCTGCTTTCCTCCTTCCCCTGCACACCCCTCCAGGCCTGACAGATTCCTTAAGGCACTGCAGAGCCCTATAGATGCACCCTAAGCTAAAGAGGTGACGATCCTTGCCACCCAAAGACAATGTTTGGCAGAAAGCAATGAAATCATCTAAGACCTGTTTAAATGGGTTATGCTGGTTCATTGGAATCAGCGGTTCTCATCTAGAGCAATGTTGACTCCTTCCCCCAGGGTACACTGGGCAATGTCTGGAGACATTTTTGATTGTTAGGACTGGGGGGTTAGGTGGACAGGGAGAGGAATGGAGGTACTGACATCTCACTAGCAGAGGCCAGGGATGCTGCTAAAATGCACAGGACAACATCTCCAAAGAATTATCTATTTGAGCCAGATGCAGTGGCTCACACCTGTAATCTCAGCACTTGGGGAGGCCAAGGCAGGAGGATTGCTTCAGCCCAGGAGTTCAAGACCAGCCTAGGCAACATTGAAAGCCCCCATCTCTACAAATAAGTTTTAAAATTAGCCAAACATGGTGGCATGCACCTGTGGTCCTAGCTATTTAAGAGGCTGAGGCAGGAGGATCACCTGAGCCCAGGAGGTTAAGGCTGCAGTGAGCTGTGAGCATGTCACTGCACTGCAGCCTGGGCAACAGAGTGAGACCCTGTCTCAAATAATAAATTAATTAAATTAATAAATAGGAAAAAAATAATTATCTGGGCCAAAATGTCAATAGGGCCATGGGCTCAACAGCTTATGAACTGCATTTCTGTTCATAAATGAATACTCACAGGAAATTGGCCATCCCTCATGAAAGGTGGCCTATTTGAGGAAAGTCTTTTTTTAAATGAAAACGGCTTGGAGAATCTTTTCAAAGATCCCACTCCACAGGGATGTGAAAGGAAGTGTTATAGTCCAGGTCCCATCATGTGGATTAAGGTTGAATCCAAAGCTGATTCAAGAGTTTTGAGTCTGGGGCATACAGTTTCCTCAGGGTCAACTAACTGGCTGAAACTATGTACAGAACGTCTGTCTATACATCTTTGAGTGGAATGAGCTCAAAACTTTCATCAGATTTTCAAAGGGGAAGTGACTCAGAAAAGTTTGGAAACTACCCATCTAGATCCCTTCAGCTCTTCCCTGCACTCTACATCCTCTGTCTCTCTTCAATCGTAATTTCTCCTTACCCAGCATCCTGCCATGGCCCCACTTCCTGCCCAACTCTGAGTCCCACAGAGAGCATAGTCCTCCCGTCTTTGGCAGTCTCAAAGAGAAGATGTCATTGCCCCAACAGACATGACTAGACATGTGGACACCTTCCCTGCCCCAGAATCCAACCTAGGCCCTACCCAAACTATGCTGTAGAGACATACCTGGTTTACCTTGACTTCATTCGGATTGGTCACTCGGTCCAGGCCATAGTCCAGCACATTGTCCATTCCAGGCTAAATGGAATAAAAACAACATAAGGATCATTACAGGAGAGTCTCCAGTTTCCGGTTAACTTTGGGTCTCAGTTAAGCTGCCAGTTGTGAGATGGAGCTAAGAAGAGCTTGTGGTCTAGCCCACAGGGAGATTTGAGGGCATGGAAACCCTACAGGTGAGCTGGTGAGCTTGATGAGGGCTGTTCTGCCTCCCAGTATCCCCAGCACCTAACATAGTGATATTGAAGGACAGATGGAGAGAAGGATGGATGATGGGTGGGTGGATGAAAAAATGGACAGGTGGTTGGCATTCCTAGCACCATAGTGGGATGCATAGATGAGTGGATGGATGTATAGGTAAATGGGTGGCCGGTAGATGGTAGATGGGTGGGTGAGTAAATGGATATATGGACGGCCAGTACATGAATGGCATTCCCAGTACCCAAGTGGGATGGATGGCAGGAGGGAGGGAAGGAGGGGGGGAGGGAAGGAGGAAGGAAGGGATGGATGGATGGATGGATGGATGGATGGGTAAATGGATGGTAGGTGGATGGAGGGTGAGTTAATAAATGGATGGATGAATGCGTGGATGGATGGATGGATGGATGGATGGATGGATGGATGGACGGACAGACAGATGAATGGCATCCCAAGCACCATAGTGAGATGGATGGATGGGGTAGTGTATGAATGGAAAGGGGGAGGGGAGGAGAAATGGATGGATGGATGTATGGATGGATGAATAGGTAAATGGGTGGTAGGTAGATGGTGAGTGGGAGGTGAAGAGATGAACAGATGGATGGATGGATGGATGGATGGATGGATGGATGGATGGATGGACAGATGAATGGCAAACTCAACACCATAGTGGGATAGACAGATGGAAGGATGGGTGCATGGATGGATGGATGAGTAAATGGGTGATATGTGAATGGTGAATGGATGGGTGAAGAGATGGATGGATGGATAGACAGGTGAATGACAAACTCAGCACCATAGTGAGATGGATAGATGGAGGGATATATGGTTGGATGAATGGATGGATGGAATGGATGGATGGATGGATGGATGGATGGATGGATGGTTGAATGAGTAGATGGGTGGATAGGTGAGTGGGCATATGGATAGATAACATTCAGGCAACAAAAGAGTTCACTGAGACTAATACATGGGCCTCCTGACTCTTCCCACGGTGCTCCTTCCCCTCACTCTGTGGTTTCTGTCTCGGGCTGAGTGGGAAAAGAGAAATGACAGAGCAGTGCTTTGGGAGAGTATAGGCTTGTCAGTCACCTCTGGGTGCCAATCCTGGTTCTTCCCGGCTGTGCAGAAGATCCTGGAAAACACTCCTTGTCTCTGCACTTGCTAACCTCTCTAAGAAACTGAGAAACCTCCTACATGGCAGGTTCTTGTGAAGATTTAACAAGACAGGGTGTGAAACTCTCAGTGGAAGGTAGCTATTGCTGAGCAAGGGGCTGTATTCATTTTAAGATCACACATGTAAAAGCATGGCCCAAAGCTGGGACTGTGATCTCTGCTAGTTCCCTTTGCCAGCAGGTAACCCAACTCTCCAGAAAATAGTACTTGGTCTCTCTCAACTCCTTGACTCTTTGAGGTCAAAAATTTGGGTCTTTCACTTCCCTCATGCAGGTGTGATGCACCCACTGCTCAGCACACGTGACCAAGGTAGCTACACTGAAGCAGAGAGTTGGGAAGCAACTGGGTTTTCTAGCCATCAGATTCAGCCTCATCCATGGGATCAGACTGGGTTTCAGCTCAGATGTAAGACTGACACATAAAATGTAGGAAGTCCAGTTAATTTCAGATAAACAGCAAATGATTTCTGTCCCAATATTTTGATGCTTATTATATATTTATACTAAATATACAAAATATATTTTACTTAAAAATTATTTTTTGTGTGTCTGAAATTCAAATGTAACCAAGTTTCCTGCATTTTATCTGCTAAATCTAGCAACCTAGCTCAGTGGGCTACCATGGCGGCAAATACATGCAGACAAGATGACACAGGAAAGAGAAAGGAGCAGGCAATAGAAAGTGGGTGGGGAGGAGGACAGGGAAAGGAAATGGCCATCCTTACCCTAGTTGTTACAAGTGGATCTTGATCAGCAAATATCTATGGGGCACTTCCTATGTGCTGGACATTGTGCTGAGCACTGGGGAGCCCATGGTGAGTGTGCCCTGAGACTACTGCTCAGGAGGCATCCCCAGCAGGCATAGTGAGGCACTCCCAGTCTCAAGGGGGAGGTAGCCACTCAGCAATTAATCACACAGAGAATAAATTACTGTTGAGAGAGGTGTGTTGAAGGGATGACAGCATGGGATCTAACTTCACATGGCAGGGGCTCAGCAGACTCAGTGTCTTTGGCAAAAAAGGGTTCTAGGAGTTGCCCCCTGAATCTGGTGTGGAGAAATCCTGCTGCATAACTGAAGACAGACTTCATGCACACACTTTGGCACTTTCACAGACTCTCACAATCACACACACACTCTCATACATGTATATGCACACTCACATGCAGGCCCTGACACATGCACACACACACACATACACACACATTAATATGGCTTGGCTCTGTGTCCACATCCAAATATCATCTTGAATTGTAATCTCCATAATCCCAGGGATTGAGGGAGAGACGTGGTGAGAGGTAATTGGATCATGGGGGGTGGTATCCCCCATGCTGTTCTCATGATAGTAAGTTCTCATGAGATCTGATGGTTTTATAAATGTCCGACAGTTTCTCTTTTATATACTCACTATCTCTCACCTGAAACCTGCCATGTCAGACCTGCCATGTCAGTCCTCTCTTGCCATATCAGACCTGCCTTTCCCCTTCCACTGTGATTGTGTGTTTCCTGAGACTTCCCCAGCCATGCAGAATTGTGAGTCAATTAAACCTCTTTCTTTTATAAATTACCCAGTCTTGGCCAGATGCAGTGGCTCATGCCTGTAATCCCAGCATTTTGGGAGGCTGAGGCTGGCGGATCACAAGGTCAGGAGTTCAAGACCAGCCTGGCCAGCATAGTGAAACCCTGTCCCTACTAAAAATACAAAAATTAGCTGGGCATGGTGGCATGTGCCTGTAATCCCAGTTACTCAGGAGGCTGAGGCAGGAGAATTGCTTGAACCCAGGAGACAGAGGTTGCAGTGAGCCGAGATTGTGCCACTGCACTCCAGCCTGGGCAACAGAGCAAGACTCTAACTATAAATAAATAAATACATACACACATACATACATACCCACTCTTGAGTGTTTTTTTATAGTACTATGAGAATGAATACACACAAACATGCTCACATATATGCACACACCTATGCATGCTCACACATACACATTCACACACATACATGTTTACATGCATGCATGCACTCTCACATGTACATATGCACACTTATATACATGCTCACTTACGCACATGTACATAGTCATACATGTACATTCGCACACTCACACTCGTGTACATGCACACCCTGACACAGTGACATGCACTCACACTCACATAGCCTGCACCCACGATGCCCTACAACCATTGTCTGGCTGCTCTTCCACAGGCACTCGCAGCCTCAGTGACTTCAGTGCGTTTGTCTGCCACAGTCTTGAATTTGTTATCTAGTTCTTTCCTTCCAATGTGCCCCAGGCTCTGATATAAATGTGGTTGCCCCAGTGCTCAACAGTGCACTGCACAACTGAGATAGACTCTGCTGTGCTCTCAGCTGCCAGGACAGACAGCCTTAGACTCTCAGACCCGCAGCCACCCACTCGGCTTTATGATGCTGCCAGCCTGCCCAGTTCCAGTCCCAAGCTGGTTCTCCTCGCCCCTTCCCTACAGAACAGCCAGGCAGTTATCTGGCTGCTGCTGCCTGGGCTCTTGCACCTCTGGGGGCAGCAGCCTTTTAAGTCTCAGTTGTTCCCAATCAAGCTGTGGTCCCATTCCAGTCCCCTGCCCTCAAAACTCGTGAGGGGGCCACCTTTCTGACTCTGCTGGTTTCAGTGACTCCCTGGCTCCTTTCATTCATCCGTTTCTTCATTCATCAGCTAGTGTAAAGTCTTTGATCCATTGCAATCGTCACCAGAGTGCTGCTGACGCAGTTTCTGGCACACAACAGGGTGTTCAGATGAAGATAACCAGAACTGACTGTCAGTGCCCAGGAAGTAAGGGCAGAGGGTGCATCCTGCAGGGTGCCACCCACAGATAAGGAGGTAGCAGGCACTTTCTGCCCTGGTGCCTGACACAGGAAGCCTCCCCTCCTTCACCCAGAGGAACTGTGAACACCAGGGTGTGACCCCCCGACAACAACAGTCCTTGGGCGTAAGCCAAAGAGGCAATTTGCTGAATGCCTTATCATTCAGATCAGGAAAGGGGCTACTGTGCTCCTGACAACTGCTCGTGAGGAGGCAGCGTTCCCAGGAACCCACATGCAGAGCAGGGCCAGCATGGGAGCTAATGGACACCTCTTGGTGGCACTCCATCGTGTGTCCCCGCTCCTCCTTCTCTCATTTCACTCTCTTTTCAAAAGTATCAGACTCTTCTGATGCATGGAACAGAAAACAAATAATAAGTAAGGCACTAACTCATTTTCTAAACAAAATAAAACAAGGAAAAGAAATCGAGATGAAGTTGGGCACATGCCTCACACCCATAATCCCAGCACTTTGGGAGGCTGAGGTGGGCAGATCATGAGGAGAGGAGTTCGATGGCCAACATCGTGAAACCCTGTCTCTACTAAAGATACAAAAAAGTTAGCCGGGTGTGGTGGCACACGCCTGTAATCCCAGCTACTTGGGAGGTTGAGGCAGGAGCATCACTTGAACCCAGGAGGTAGAGGTTGCAGTGAGCCGAGATCACGTCATTGCACTCCAGCCTGGGTGACAAAGCAAGCCTTTACCTCAAAAAAAAAAAATAGAGATGAGGCAAAACAGGGAGACAATTTTACTATGCAGCATCAGGAAAGTTAGCTCCCAGAGGATGTTGGCTTGAATGTCACTCTCCAAATCCTGTGTCCTGTGTTCCCTGACCCCCCCAACCTGATGCAGGGCCCCTGCTTCCTACCCGCTGCCATGGCATTCTGTGGTTGCTCATTCATTAGTTTAATCATTTTTGTCTTTATCTTTCCACCAGACTACAGTGAACTCCTTGAGGTCATGAACAATGTCTGCCTTGGCTCATAATCCAAATGTCCCCGTTGCCCAGTAAGTGCCTGGCACAGAGCAGATATTCACAAAATATATGTTATTAATTTATTTATTTTTTGGACCAGAGCACAAGGAGCATTCCACCCTGGTTTTATAATATAACATTATATGTCAGGCTAGGCACAGTGGCTCACACCTGTAATCCCAGCACTTTGGGAGGCTGAGGCGGGTGGATCACTTGAGGTCAGGAGTTCAAGACCAGCTTGAACAACGTGACTCCACCAAAAATACAAAAATTAGCCAGGCATGGTGGCAGGCGCCTGTAATTCCAGCTACTCGGGAGGCGGAGGCAGGAGAATCGCTTGAACCTGGGAGGTGGAGATTGCAGTGCACTGAGACGATGCCACTGCACTCCAGAGCGAGACTCTGTCTCAAAAAAAAAAAAATCCACATTATATGTCAGACCATTTTCCTAGGTCAATGAATGGCCTTTGAAAATACTATTTGAATAGCCTCACAGTGTTCCATCCTGTTAATATACCTCAATTTATTTTGCCATTTTCCATTGTCAGACATTTAGCACAAGTTCAATGGGAAATGGAGGGCAGATATCTCCTTCTCTGGCAGACGTCTGCATATGTGGTTGAAACAAGGGTCATTTAGCTTGATATGCAGATAAGACATCACTTGATTTAGCTTATCCACCGCCAGAAAGCAGCCTCAGACTAAATCCTTGGCAGGCAAGAAGTCACAGATGGCCCAGCAAAGATGCAGGGAAGGCCTCCACAGGACTGTCTAAGGGAGCACTTTCTCCCCTTGTTCATTTAAAAAACTCGCTGCTGTTTGCATCGTGCTCAGATCTGTACTTAGTTCCATTTGCATAAAAAATGGGTGAGGAACATCATTTTCCTTCATTACAGGATGCTGAATCCCAGGTGGCATTTGGGCTTCAGATAGGAATTCAGGTCAGAGCCCTCAACTACCAACTACCGCCACCCATGTGGGCTCTTGGCCTTTGCCAGTGATGAACTCCCTAATACAGCATCTATCAGACATTCCACCCTGCCTTTCTAAATCAGTCACCCTCTTGCTGTGCCCCTTCTGCATTTAGGTCTTATCTCTGGGAGAGTGCCACTCACCTGTGCTCCAGCAATTTGGCTTTTGAGCTCTTTGAGCTGAGAGAGGGACCACAGGTAGGGGCTCCTTACACAGAAGCAGCATATCAAGTTTGCCATCAGACAGATGTGGCTTCCTCTCCCAGAACTGAGCAGGCTACTGAATCTCCATTAGCCTCAATTTCTCCATCTAAATAATGGGGATGGTGATATTCCCTACTTCACAGCATCAGGCGTAAATGAGGTCCTCTGTGTCTAGAGCTTGACACAGGCACAGAGAAACGCTCAATGACTCTTGGCTGTTATTTCACACCCAGCACCTAACCCCTTCCCTGGGACAAAGGCAAGGCTCAATGAAGGTTTCACGGATCAATGAACAGACAAATGAACAAGTGCATGAGTCGGTTCAGTAGCCGCGGGCTGCGTCTCACTCTACAATCGTTGGTTACAGCCTGACACAGAGTGGCCATGAGACTCCACAGCGCCAAGTGCTTGGTTTGCCTTGGCTGGCTTTTTTCCCATTGAACTGATGGTTTGTTTGGGTCTGCTGGAGACAGTCTGGCAGTCTGTGAGTTCCAGAGTTTCCTGAGCCTGTCAGATTGCTCAATTTCTCGACTGAGATGCTCTTCAAACAGGTTACTTTCCACCCACGCAGGCCAACAAGAGACGGGAAGCATTTTAAGAAAATCGCAGAGAGTGGGGCCACTGCACTCCTGCCTCATCTTTGACTACTGATCTGTTTTTCACTTAGGGAGAAGCCATGAGAGAGGCTAGATGTGGGGAGCAGTCTCACATCCTGGAAGTTCTAGCACGACTCTGAGTCCGTCAAATCCTCATGCTGAACTTGGGTCCCCAGTGCTGTCAGAGAGACCAGGAATGTGTGGACCCAGGCATTCGGCTTCTTAGAGCAGCAGTGACGCGGGCAACATTCTAATGACCCAGGAGGATACCAAAGGGCTGAACCTCGCTAAGACATTGCCATGAGAAGCAGAAGCGCACAAGGCTAAGCAGGGGCGGGTTGGGGGTTGCGGGGGAGGCTCCACAGTCAGACCCTCTGGGCTTACTAGCTGTGTAACTTTGGAGAAATTAGCAACATCCTTGAGCTTTTACTTGCTTATCAGTAAAATCAGAATAATAATAATGCCTTCCATACAGGGCTGCAAAGGTTCAATACGAATGCAGAAGGCGGCCAGAATGCAGAAGGCGGCCAGCCAAGTAGGGGAGGTGGCTCACAATCCCAGCACTTTAGGAGGCCGAGGTGAGTGGATCACAATGTCAGGAGATTGAGACCATCCTGGCTAACATGGTAAAACCCTGTCTCTACTAAATATACAAAAAATTAGCTGGGCATGGTGGCATGCACCTATAGTCCCAGCTACTCGGGATGCTGAGGCAGGAGAATCACTTGAACTAGGGAGGCAAAGGTTGCAGTGAACTGAGATCATGCCCCTACACTCCAGCCTGGTGACAGAGTAAGACTTCGTCTCAAAAAAAAAAAAAAAATGCAGAAGGCTTAGCATAGCACCCAGTGTGCTCACTGGGAGTTCTCAGTTCATGTCTGCTGTAATGGTGATGATGACAATGACAACAATGACAATGGCAATAAGGGTGGTGGAGAAAGTGGGGGAAGTAAGAGAGGTGGTAGAGGTCAGGGAGATAAGGGAGGTGAGGGAGTGGGAGATGGGATGAGGATTATGGTGGTGGAGATGGGGGAGGGGGAGGTGGTGGTCATAGAGACACGTTGTCATATTTATGTGATTCTGCATCATGCTGTGAAGAGCCACTCAGCCACTTGCCTAGTTGGGGCTGAGAGGTTACTCCAGGAGAACTAAGGAAAACCTGGATGATCAATTGTCATTTTATAGACCTCCAAGTTACAGGGACAGAGGGGAGGAGAGAGACCCTGGGCAGATGGCGTGCATAGCCAGTCTATGTAGCTTTGCAAGGAATGCAGTCACATCGGCATTCCCACAGTGAGGAGTCTCTGCATATAGTACAGCAATATAGAAGCCACTCTTCACCTTGAAAGAAGCAGGGCTCCCTTGCACATGGGACCACTGGGCACCAAGGCATCTTGCCAAATGTGGCACATCCACCACATCTCCTTATCCTCACCATGGAGTGCTTCTTCTGGAACACACAAGCAATGTGTGGCTCCTTCTCATACAAAGAGCTTGCTTCTACACTACCAACTGGGAGGCATGCTTGTCTCCAGGACCCTGTGCTCTGTTACCCAACCCCCTGGAGACCTGTGTCAGGCATCTGTAAACTGGTTTTCCTTTTACAGGGAAAAATCAAACAAGCTACTTGGGGATCAACCTCAGAACCTTTACCTTGGCAACACAGCAGCCAAACCCATGCCCCCGCAGGGTGGAGCACCTTAGGAGAATCTGTTTTGAGTATATAAAGAAAATAAGCAAAACAGCCAAAATCAGATGGGATTGAAGTTCAAAAACCCATAATCTCTGACACCAGGTCTCACTCAGTTCTCTTTCTGGTTCTGAGAATTTCTGATACCTGGCAGGCAAGAAAGCTAAAGGAAAAGGGGAAAGAACATTTCTTTCTGACTCTTCAGTTTCCAGAATCTGGTTCACATCTTCTACCTCCCATGACCCAGAGGCAGCACAGGGGGCTGAGACAGGAGGAAACTGAGATAGCAGAGTTAATCCCAGGATGTGGCAATCGGAGCCCACTTCTCTGTGCTGTGGGATGAGGCTACCATTTCCCAGTGATAAGCTGGGACAAGTTAAACCAACTCTGTACAGCTTGTCTCTCTAGGTCTCTGAAAGTCTCAAAGTCAGAGATTCAGTGTGCTCCAAGCAAGAAGCTCAACACAGACGTATTCCTTCTCCTCCTCCCATCGCAGCTGCTGGAACTGGATCTAGGAGAGGGAGCCAGAGACACAAAGGAGAACACCGACCATGCGTTTCCTGTCTAATGGCGCTCCACATTTCTATGTTGGAGCCTGTGTTCTAATTTTCTCCTTATATTCCTTTCCCAAGGTATGGTATCCTGGCAAAGAAAAGTCCCAGCCCTCATAAAAGACAAAGTCATCCAGGTTCCTTCCTACCTAACACCAATGGGCCATGAGCAAACCCTGTCCAGACAGAGAACTTCCTTTTCTGGCCAAGAGGCACTTGGATGGTAACCCAACACTGAGCAGCTCCTCCTGCTGCTCCAATTCTCACCCTAGAGAAAGGGGAGTTGGCAACAGGCATGGAGGGTGCAGGATAGAGGAGGGAGGCACAGGAAGAGACAGAGCAAACCAGGCAGGAGGGTACTCACAGGGCATCGGTGCACCAGCCAGTATGCCTTCTCCTGGCAGTCCAGGGCATATCTATCTGCTTTGTTCCTCTCCTTTCCAGCCCTGAAAAGCCAAAAGCCATGTTTAAGGCCAGTAAGACTTTGTAGCTTTTGATCAGTGATGCCCCCCGTTCCTGAGGACCTACACCCCTCTCCCAGCCTGCCCACGTAATTCACTTATACCATAATAATAATGAATACAGCAAGCACTGACATCACACTTACGTACTAGTACTATTCTAACCACTTTGACACGTCCTAACTCTTTTAATCTCACCTAATCCTCTCAGTGGCCTTTTCTCACTTCAAAGTTCAGGGCACTGAAACAAAGAGGGGGTGAATGCCCCACCAGCCCACGAGGGTCACACTGGCAGCGACTGGAAGAAGTGAGATTTGCACTTGGGAGTCGGGTCTGGGGTCTAGCTCCCCTGGACAGCACAGTGCTGCCTGAGATCATGCTGCTGCCACTAGCCCTAAATGAAACCAACTCCACCAACTTCACCACTGGAGTTCAGCATGCATGGGTGACCTTCCAGGCTGACATTTGACCTCCTGGCTTCTTAACTTTTCCCTGTCTGGGCAAACAACACAGTCAACGTCTGGACAGGCACCTGTGCGATGGTGACGAAGATACTGGTCTGGAGAGTTCTCTCTCCTCCCTGCCTGTGTCTGCAAAGCGTTTGTGCCAAGTCGGGGCTTTTCCTGAACACACCTCATTGCTAATAAAGGTTATTCATGGCCCAGTGCAGTGGCTCACACCTGTAATCCCAGCACTTTAGGAGGCCGAGGTGGGCAGATCACTTGAGGTGAGGAGTTCAAGACCAGCCTGACCAGCATGGTAAAACTCCATCTCTACTAAAAATATAAAAATTTGCCAGTCGTGGTAGCACGCGCCTGTAATTCCAGCTACTCAGGAGGCTGAGGCAGGAGAATCGCTTGAACCCAGGAGGCAGAGGTTGCAGTGAGTTGAGATCACGCCATTGCACTCCAGCCTGGCCAACAAGAGCGAAATTCCATCTCAAAAAAAAAAAATAAAAAGGCTGTTGATTTTCCTTTTTTATCTCTCAGTCTCTCCCTTTCCAACTCCGGATGGGAAATGATGCAGGGCCTTCTTTCTCCAGGGGCAAAGTAACACTAATCATCATGCCATGGGCCCCTTCTGTACCATTGCCACGGCGACCGGCTCTCACACTTGTTAATGCTTGTTTTCCCAGGCAACGTGGGATGACGCACACGTCCTCTGCGAGACAGAGTCAGTGGATTCATCTCCCCGTTAATGTACTGTGAAAAACATCATAACACCCAGGAAGCCAGATGGTGAACAGTGCCATTCCATTTGGGCGTTCCATCAGCCTCCTCTGGAAATTAAACATAAACGCTGTTGTTCCAACTTCCCACAGACAGCCTAACTCGATTTTCGACCAGGTTAACTAGCCCCTGACCTCAGGAGCATGGGCCACAAGTGGGCTGAGGCATTGCAGAGTTTCCACAATGCTGGAGAGTCTTGCAAATAGAGTCACTCTCTGATTGACCCCACGGGTCCTTTCCGGCTTTGCTCTTCTGCTTTTCTGAGACAGATGTTAGTAGAGGAGAGTTGTGATAAATGGAATGCAAGAGAGTTAGTGAACTCGCAATTACTTTAGTTTGTCATATTGTGATTTTTTTTTCCAGCAACAGCATTTGCTTATTCATTCGCTCATTCATTCATTTGTTCATTCATGTATTCATTGATCTTCCACTATTTTCCAAGCACTGGGAGTCTACTGGTGAACCAAACGACATATGCCCTGATCTCGAGTAGCTTTTGGACTAAACATCACACACACAGTCAAAGAATCAAACAGACATAGTCCCCACCTTTGAGTAGCCTTTGGACTAAACATCACATACACAAAGGATCAATACAGAATTGCAAATTGTGTTATGTGCCATAAGGAAACATTCAGGGTACCATCATGTAGAATCAGGAATGGTCCCTGTGGTGATTTTTAAATATGTCTACAATTCTTTGTCACTCTTTCCATTGAAAGATGTGGGTCTATGTCTCTTCCCCTTGAAGCCAGGTGGGATTTTGTGATGGTTTCTACCAACATGGGACGTCAGACATGGCCACAAATGGTGGGACAGCTGCCACCTTCCTTACTGGCATATGTGGTCTTGAAGTCCCCAAACATCTGTGAGCAATCTCACAACCCTCCCTGAGGCCGCCATGCTGTGAGGAAGCTCAAGCTAGACCACACTGAGAGGCTACAAGAAGAGAGCAAGAAATGGCAGCCAGCCCCCAGTTGCTCCAGGCCCCCATCTCTAGCTGTCTGACAGCAACCACTCAAGAGACTCTGAGTCAGAACTACTCAGCCAAGACATTCCCAAATCCCTAACCTATAGAAGTCAGGACATACAGTAAAATAATTGTTGCTGTTTTGAGCCACTAAGTTTAGGATGATCTGAATGCAGTAATTAGAAAGAGGCTAATCAGAAAAAGCCTCTTTGAGGACGTGACATTGCAAGTGAGCATTCTCCCTGACAGCCAGAGAAGGTGGAGTGTGTTTCAAACATGTTTCTTACTTGTGTTTCAAACATGGGGGGTGAAATGGGAGGAGAGAGGCCAGTTCGGAGGATTTGCCATGGTTCAGGTGATGGCGAGGTTGACTCAACCAGTGTAGAAGCAGCAGAGGTACTGATATGGGTGATACTGGAGGAAGAGGTTTGGAGAGTGAGGGCAAAACATTCAAATACGGACAAGGTAAGTTTGAGGTTTGACAGCAACATGAGCTCTTGAGTAGGCAGCTGGATGCTGAGTCTGGAACTTGGAAGAGAGGACTTACCAAAACAAAATGACTACTTCATGGGCCAACCTACATGGAAAACCTCATTTTGTGCTGAGACTCTAAATCTGAAATCAGAGGCAGCCTTTAAGCCATAAAATTAGTGGGGAAAAGCCATTTCAAATGGAGCAAGCTTTTTAGGAATCGCCCATTCCAGGGCACCTGGAAGTGAATGGAAGAGGGGAATGTCCCAGGATCTCGGCAGCACAGCGTTTTATCCCGACTGAGGCCAAGGCCTGGGTAGTGGACCTGCAGAGATCACTGAAAACAGCTCCGAGCTGCAAGAGGACATAGAGGGCCCTGGAAAGCAGATGTCAGGGTTCATGGTCCTGTGGATTGCTGGGATCGCCCCGCTCAGACCAGACAGGAGGAGGACGGGATGGAGGGGCTGAGGGAGATGGGCACATCTTACCCTTCTTTGTGTCCCTGGAGCCCAGCCCAGTACTGGAACCCATCAGAAACTCAAAACTGGTGCAACGAATGGAATTAAGTCATATCAGCCCAAGTTCTACCATTATCTCACCAAGCGACCTCAGCTAAGTAATTTTCAACTCCCTAAGCCGCAGTTTCCCCATTTGTAGAAATGAATGGTGACAATCATTATTATTATAAGTGTTTTCCCACACAAACATAAAGTGAGACAGCACCCAAAAACCACCAAATGATGCATTATGAACAAATGCAAGTAATTAAAGATAACCCACGTTGTTTTGCTTCAAATGTGCCCAGGTAGAAACGCGTTTGTGGCTAACGAGCAGAGGCAGCTCTCTCACAGATGTTCTACCTGATTCTAAACCCTAAGAACATATTTTCCCCCATGGAGGGCAATAAAGCTGTTCCACCAGAAGAAACTATCTTTCCCAGACCAGCTGTCCCATGAACAGTGTTCATCACTACTCCAATGTCTAGGCTGCTGGCTGAGAATCATATTTTCCCCATCCAGCCCAGCAAGTTTAGACCTTCCTGGATTCGGGTCTGTCACAGTGAGTGAGGCTGGACCGGGGAGATCATCTGTTTTTGTAATCACTGGTATGGGTCACCAGATGTTCCCAGCTCTCCTTCTTCTCAGGCACCTGGTAGGATTCTATGTCCCCACCCACCATCCTTCGAAGTTGACCTGCTTTGCCTTGTGACTCATGAGCATGATGACAGGGTTGCTCTGATTGATACACACAGGAAATCCCTGTCCCTGCTAAGCAACAACAAAGCCCAGATGGTGCTGTTCCTTCCGCATGGGTCCTGGAGGGAGGGAAAGCATGTCAGGGCCCCAGCTGCCCCACAGTGGATGAGGAGCACCAGCAAGAAATGGACCTTGTGGTTTCCAGCCCCTGAGAGTTGGGGCCTGTTTGTTATGATAGCCTAACCTTGTCCTGATGGACACCCTCTCCCCACCACTCACTGTCCCCAACATCTGCATCCATCTGTCATTAAGGCAGAGCCCTGGAGGGGACTCCCAGTTCCAGTTCTGATATTGCAACAGGCAAATGCAAGTGAGCAGTGTGTGGTTCTAACATGAGAATCTGATCACTGTACATCCCTCCCCTGCTTAAACATTATTCTCTGGCTCCCCGTGGCCCTCAGCACAAAGCCTTCTCACGATCCACTCTTGCTAACTTCTCTAGTTCACATCTTGCTAACTTCTGCCAGTTTCACACTCTGCACTCTCAGCTGCAGCTACAAGGAACTGCCTGCAGCAGACACACTCCTGCCTCCAGGCTCTGGTTCTGTCTGCGGAGAGCCCCTCCCTCCCAACACACTGCTCCTCTTCCTCCACAACTGCTGTCCTTCACCTGGACCCCTCCTAGGCAGCCCCAAGTTCAATGCCATTTCTACGACTCCTTCTGCAGACCCCAGCCAGACGGCCTCATCTCACAGCAGCACCATGGTCTATTGTTTCATCTGTCTGACCCGTGAGGCTGTGTCTTTTTATTCTCTCTGCCCAGTCCAGTGTTAGGCACATAAATGCTCAAAAACAAGTTTATTTTAATAAAAGGAAAGAGGCCAGGTACAGTGTACCCCATGTAATTACAGGCCTGTAATCCCAGCACTTTGGAGGCTGAGGTGGGCTGATCACCAGGTCAGGAGTTCAAGACCAGTCTGGCCAACATGGTGAAATCCCGTTTCTACTAAAAATACAAAAAAAAAAAAAAAAAAAAAAAAATTAGCTGGCCGTGGTGGCAGGTGTCTGTAATCCCAGCTATTCAGGAGGCAAGGCAGGAGAATCACTTGAACCTGGGAGGCAGAGGTTGCAGTGAGCTGAGATCATACCACTGTATTCCAGCCTGGGCAACAGAGCAAGACTCTGTCTCAAAAAAATAAAAATAAAAGAAAAGGAAACAAAGAAGGAAGAGAGGGAGGAAAGCCACCGCGAGGACAAGCATGGCTCCCTTCACTTACCTGTACTGCTCTTTGGCCTGCATAATGACAAAGTCCCACTTATAGTTCATTTTTTGATTCAAGAAATTGTAATTTTCCTAGAGAAGAAAAACAAAATGAGAAGAGTAAGCCCCAAGACATATGTCATGTGCTGGAGAGCAATAAACTCTAAGTCAACAAGGGCACACCCCTGGCTCATGGCAACCACAGACCCAGCCCAATGGTGCCTGAGCTGGCTTCACCACGGTGTTTGCTCATGGAACAGCACCGAACTCTCAAAATGCTGTTACAACGAGCCTCACTTTTATTGGTTTTCTTCACTTTTGTAAAAATAAATGTATTCCAAATTTGATTAGGAAGTGAGGATGGAAGATGGGAAAGAACTTGAAAATCATTTTTACTTTTCAGAGACAGGGTCTCACTCTATTGCCTAGACTGGAGTACAGTGGTACAATCATAGCTTACTGCAGCCTCAAACTCCTGGGTTCAAGCCATTCTCCTGCCTCAGTAGCTAGGACCACCTGTGCATGCCACCACACCTGGCTAACTTTTTAATCTTTCATAGAGATAGGGTCTCACTATGTTGCCAGGCTGGTCTTGAACTCCTGGCCTCAAGTGATCCTCCCACCTTGGCTTCCCAAATTACTGGGATCATAGGCGCCCAACCTGGAAACTTGATAGTCAACAACAGAGCATCGCAAATTTAGAAAAATAAGCCCTAACATTGATGTGATGCCGGCCTTTCTGAAAACATATTTGTAAGAATGAAAACATGCCCTAGCATGGTGGCTCATGCTTGTAATCCCAGTACTTCGGGAGGCTGAGGTGGGTGGATCACTTGAGCCCAGGAATTTGAGACTAGCCTAAGCCCCGTCTCTACAAAAAAATACAAAAATTAGCTGGGTATAGTGGCGTGTGTGCCTGTAGTCCCAGCTACTTGGAAGGCTGAGGCTTGAGCCCAGAAGGCAGAAGTTGCAGTGAGCAAAGACTGCACTCCAGCCTGGGTGATGGAGCAGGATGTTGTCTCAAGAAAAAAAAAAAGAATAAAAACACAGCAAGATTGTCACCCTGTACCCAGACATGTTAGCCTTTTGAGGGCTAGTATGTTTCTTTGGGAAACTGGGCTCACCCAGCCTAAAACAAAAGTCTATACGGCACTGTTACTTTCCCATCATAAATTGAACTTTGGGCCAGACACTATGGCTCAAGCCTGTAATCCCAACACTTTGAGAAGCAGGGCAGGCGGATCACTTGAGGTCAGGAGTTTGAGACTAGCCTGGCCAGCATGGTGAAACCTCATCTCTATTAAAAATACAAAAATTAGCCAGGTGTGGTGGTGCGCACCTGTAACCCCAGCTTCTCGGGAGGTCGAGGCAGGAGAATCACTTGAACCTGGAAGGTGGAGGTTGCAGCGAGCCAAGATTGTGCCACTGCACTTCAGCCTGGGTGATACAGCAAGATCTTGTCTCAAAAAAAAAAATCAAGTTCAGATTTGTTAACCAGGAGTTGTCCATTAGAGTGCATATTAATTATGTCACATCGTTTTGGGATGGCAAAGGAAGTGGGTAGCTACCCAGCAGCCATTGAGCCAACGCTTAAATTATGGCAGGAGAAACTGAAGTTAGACATAGGGAAAAATTTACTTCAGCAAGCTGCTTCTAGTTAGTAAATGGATGGCTAGCTGGATAGAGGGATGGTCGAAGAGGGCGCATATGAATGTAGTGATGTGGGAAAGAGGAAAATACAGTCCAAAACTATATTCCACTCAATTATAATAACTTCTACTTAAAAGCACCTCCATACCTTTTCATATTCTTCCAAAATCCCTTTCTTCTTGATATTTCGCTTGGCCAGATAGATGGCTGGAAACGAAAGCAGTGACATTTTCCATCATCATCATCTTTCAAAACCCCATCTGCAGCCTCCTTAATCCTGAGGCTGCTGTGCTCAGAGAGGGGGAGAGAACGCTCAGCACACCCAGTCCCTTGCCCCTGCGGACATGCCCAGTGCAGATGGGAACCAACGTAAAGGTCATGATGACAGCAAGACAAATGTCACTAAAATGCAGCAAGTAAATAAGCAGCATGTTAAGCACTAAAAAGGCATAGTTGGGGCTGGAGTATTTACCATAGTCGGTATCTTCAGCTGGCCACTGCTGGGTGGGCCAAAAATACGGTGTCTGTAAAAGAAACCAGGGAAACCACACTTTAAAACTGGACTGTGGCTCAATGAACCCCAACCCTGTGACTAAAGAGATCAAACCACCCTAGTCCTCTCCACCGTTTCTGAAGTCCTGATCTGTGAAACTATGAAGCCAACCAATTATCTTTTCAAATTAGATCAACCCCATATGAACACCCAAGGTCAAGGCCAAGACTCACCTGAAATCGGTAGAGGCTGCCATCAGGCTTGAGAACAAGATTCTTGGGGTCTTGCAGGGGGTAAATGTAGCCATACCTGACAATAAAGTTGCCCAGGTTCTGTGCCTCTGGGGAGAAGCAGTTCAGACGTGGATGTTAGGAGCAGAGCTAAGACAGCCAGGGCCTGCTCTCTAACTCCCCAAGTTCCCAGGCAGAACTCCAAGGAGTCCAAAAATTCTAAATTTGAACCTGGCCTTTCATGACACTGTAAAGGTACTTTTGTCAGGGTAGGAGGATGGGACCTATACTACTTGATATATAACTTTAGATGAGGGAATGAAGGCTCCTTTTGTACTCTTGTCCCAGGCCCTGCAAACCTTAGGGGTTGGCCTAGAATAATGCAAAAAAAAAAAAAAAAGTGAAAAACTGGAATGAAAAACAGCAGGAAAAGCCGGCATGGAGGCCAGGAGAGAATGTGCATCCGTGCATCCATCCCACTCACCCACTCCCCTCAAGGATTCAGATTTATCTCAGGGCCAAGGCAAGCCAACTTCCACCAACAAGCACAGACCTGCTGCACAACCCCACGGAAGCTCTGAGCCCCCTCCTCAGCCTGGGCCCTCTGGCCTCACAAGCAGAAGGTACACCTTGTAGGCACAGGGGAATAGCATCTCAGAAGACAGACAAGGTGCCCTGGAATGAAGCACCCCATCACAGAGGCCATCGTGCAAATGCCAATGGTCACATTTTCCAGTAATCTCAGCCTGCTTTCCAAAGCTCATTGCCGGCCCCCATTGTTACCCCAAACTCCAGGACAGGTACCACTCCTAACAGCATTGCATCTCATAAGCAGTGAGAATGCTGGTTCCTGAACTTGGCTGTGGACAAGCATCCACTGGGTTGCATGCTAAAAGAAGGAGCTCTCAGATCCTATCCCCAGAAATGACAGCTCAGTAAGTCTGGATGGGAACTAGGAAACCTGGATGTTAGCAGAAACCACAGGTGGTCTGCTGCAGCAGGTGATGGTTAAGGAAGGCCTAGAGAAGCCTCTATAGGCCCTTTGGGTCTGGAAAAGGTCACAGGACTGGGAAGAAAATGTCTCTGTTAGACCAACAGACACTTTGTCACTCAAAGAATGAGTGAGGAGCACCATGTTTATTGTCAGCTTCTCTCCCAAGCTCAGATCTGCCTTCGTCCCAGGTCCCGATCCTTCCTCTCCTTCCCGCTTCCCTTTAATCCCCACCCGCTTCCAGTTTGTTTGGAAGCACAGTCTTGTTTATCAATTATATCAATTGAAGGACAAACTTCCTTGGTTCTTTCTCCAAACAAAGGAAAGCAGGTCTCTTTCCGTCCTCTAGAGGGGGCTCCATCCCTCCATTCCTGCAGGACCCTCCTGCCCAAGGACTCAACCCATATCCCCATCCCATAGTTCATTCAGCCTTCGAGGTGTGGGAAGACTTCCTCCCCAGCCCTCCCTCTCCAGGTCTCACTCCA